>NC_068281.1:45839783-46097783 GCF_025860055.1 Xyrauchen texanus | reverse complement strand
CACACTCTAAAAACAAACATAAACTTCTTCTTAAACACTCAATAGCCTGCCAACCCCCCATTTTCCTGGAAACGATTTGAAATTTGAATGGCTGAAGTGCCAGGTACCATTGAGTGATCCGCGCATTGGTATCCTTCATTTGTTGAAGCCACTGAAGTTGGGTGTGATCTGAACAGAGGGTGAAGTCCCACCCAAGCAGCAAGTAGCGGAGAGTGAGGATGGCCCACTTGATCGCTAGACACTCCTTCTCCATGGTGCTGTACTTAGTTTCCCTCAGCGAGAATTTACGATTGATGTACAGCACCAGTCGCTCCTCCCCCTCCACTTTCTGCGAGAGCACTGCCCCCAGCCCTCTGTCAGATGCGTCCGTCTGTAAAATAAAGAGGAGAGAGAAATTTGGAGCATGTAAGAGTGGTCCCCCACAAAGTGCAGATTTTATTTAAGAAAAGGCTGTTGGCATTACTCCATCCACTGGACCAGATCGGAAGCCCCCTTTCTAGTAAGATCAGTCAGTGGGCTGGTGACATCAGAGTAACTAGGGACAAACATTCGGTAGTAGCCAGCCAGTCCCAGAAACATTCTCACCTCATTTTTGTTCTTGGGCCTTGGGCAGGCCTTGATCGCTGTGATTTTGTTAACTTGGAGACGCACCTGCCCATGACCCAAGTGGACCCCAAATACCGAACTTCCACCCACCCAATTGTTTATTATTCAGGTTAACCGTGAGTCCTGCCCATCGCAACGACCTTAGGACAGCTCTCAGATGTTGCATATGCTGTATGCGTAAAGAGAATTTGTCCATTAGATGCTGAAATGTGGCAGAGGCCCTGGACAAACCGATCGTAAGAGTCACAAATTGGTGTAAGCCGAAAGGTGCGGAAAAAGCAGGTTTTTCTCGGGACATTGGAGTTAAGGTGATTTGCCAATAACCCTTCATTAAATCCAGTGTCTAATAAAATTGAGCTGATCGAGCAATTCGGCAATCCGGGGTATTGGGTACGCATCACATTTGGACACTGCGTTCACTTTTCGATAGTCTACACAGAACTGGACAGTCCCGTCTCTCTTAGGTACCAAAACCACCGGGGTGGCCCAATCGCTGTGCGACTCTTCTATCAAGTATCACCTCTAATTCTTCCTTAACTACCCTTTTTTGTGTTCAGGAAGGCGATAGGGGTGGCTACAAACCACTCAATATGGTGCTCTATGAGGTTTGTACGACCTGGGAGAGGTGAGAACATGTGGTCTCCACTCCATGCTTTTTTCCCTGAATAGTATCTCAATGGTAACCACCAGATACTTTGAATATCCCCATGCACACACCGCACCTTCACCCAACATTTGTGCCCAATGCCCCTTCTTGTACCAAATGTTGGTGGATGGAGGATTGAGAACAGCCAGAATTCACAAAAGCTTGATATGTATCCCCCTGTGTACTCACCGGTATCCAATACGCCCCAGCTCGATCGGGGGCGGCCAGTGGAGCATCGGGAATCCGGACCAGCGTTCTCATCTCTATTATGGGGCAATGGTCCTGGAAATGCCCTGGATCCCCGCAGCTCCAATAGACCGGCCCTTGCCCCCTTCCTACACCTGTAGGACTGGACTCGCCAACCTTGGAGGGATAGCGGAGAGAGGCAGATTTAGCAGGGGAGATGAGGAGAGACCCCCCCTAAGCAGGGAGAAAACCTGGGCACAGGACGGAAAGAGGAGGGGTGGAAGCAGGGGTTTGGGGGTAGGGAAGAGAGAGACATGAAAACAGAGAGACTCTTTATCATTGCTTCACGGAAACGCAGTCATGTAGTCCTTGGCCAGCTGGATCACCCAGCAATGCCAGACAGTGGCACTGGACCCACTTGGCCATCCCACGGGACATCTGGGCAATGAACTACTCCAGTACCATGATGTCCTGGGTGCCACGGGGTTTCCCCGCCAGCAATCATTTTCAGCAGGCGTCCCCGGAGCTGCTCTGCGAAGGCAAACGGGTGGTTGTGTTTGCCCAGCTTCAGGGCATGGATGTGCTGTCGGCTCTGTTCGGGGGTCCGGCCAACCCACTGCAGAATGGCTCTCTTCAAGTCAGCATAGACGGCGAGGTTGGCTGCGGGGAGCAGTTGGGCCGCAAGCTGCGCTTCCCATTGCAGAGTTGCCAGATCTCGAAAGAGAAACAAGTAACCTGGTCTAGAAAAACAAGCCCAAAATAAGCCTCTTGCCTCACCAAAAATACATGAAAATAAGCAATTAAATTTTTCCTGTGTGGTGGATTTGTCAGCATAGAAATCATAACAAGCAGTTAATTAACAATTATGTATAATTTTAATTACAGATCTGCTTCTAAGTCAAAACTCGGCAGCATCAAATCTGTATTAATGTACCATACTGTACTATATATAACAATAATTCAGTGAAGACTTGGAAACAACTGAGAAAATAACTTTTTACCCCTAATTTATTATCCATGCATGTATACAGTATGTAATAATTATACATAGTTGTTAAGAAGGGCTTCATTCACAGAATGCGACATTCGCAATGAGTAATTAGGCAAAGAAATTTGTGATGCAGCAGTGTCCTTCAGCATCAAAGCACATGTTTAATTTTTTCGGGCAACACGAAGTGTAGTTCCAAAAATTTACTGTGATAAACCCTTTGGCCTTTGGTTTCATGAAAACATTATGGGAATTAAGTTAACCAGTTATAACCAGGTACCAGCATTAAAAAATAATTGTTTCACTTTGTTCCGGTTTTGGGTTACGTTCAGCTAAAACATTTAGTTTGTTATCGGTTTTAATTCCTCAAACAGTTTCTAGCAATCTTAAACAGAACAAAGTGTAACACATTGTAAATATTAATACAAACATCAATGCAGTATGACGAGTTAGCCATCCATTGTGTTATATCCTGAATTGTCTTACATGCCGGCCCATCACTGTTGTCAAAAGATCACAATCATGTTAAATGAAGGTATTAACATAGTCAGTATTTGGGCCACATCCAGATTCTTTATCACATGGAGCAGTTGTTGGCTTTGTTAAACTCTGAAATCATTGGCATGAATTGAACAAACATATGGTTGTCCCACACAACTGCATACAAATAAATAAAAGACATTTACTTTGAATGAAATTTCATTACATATCAGACATTGTGAGTATATATCCTCAGCCATTTCTTTCACAGATGCTCTATGTGTTTTAGAGAAGTTTCTATATCCATTTAAGAGGGGATGTTAGGTTCTGTGCAGCATCCTTGAGAAGGGTATAGATGCAGGCATTGCTCCAAAAAGGGCAGCTGCTCCAAACCGCCATTAAAGATATAGGGAGTACCCATACCTAACCCTTTTCCTAATCTTAACCATGTGTGGAAGTGACGCCCCCTTTTAAAGTAGCCACACCCCATTTTGGAGTAACCCGCCCTCTTTCGGAGATTCCGCCACTATTTGGAGGTCTCCAGCCTGCAGCTATACCTACCTGACGTCCTTGGCCATCTGCACCAAAAAAAGAAAATAGATTTCTTGACCTAACTGTCACATAACAGCTAACCATTCATTGTTGAATATATAACTATCAAACCTGGATTACTGTGAGTTATTTCCCTTCCATTTTCTTTCCATTTTATGTCCACGCATCCATCTTCTGCATTTTTATAATGAATTCAGCTGGACAGAGGAACTACTACTTTTGCTAAATTGAATGCTTCAGGATCCAGAATCCAAATAGCAGTTGGTGTCCTGTGGTTTCACTGGTTGCAATGTTGTGTTAGCCTCATTACAATATATTGAAAGGTCACCCAGCAGTATCCCACTCCATAGTGGGAAAATGCCCATAAAAGTGTCCATTAAAACATTGATTATCCCAGGGCAGAAAAACTTATTTTCAGATGACACTGCGAATGTTTCAGCTCTCACCTAACCCAATGGATCAAATCGGGATTTATTACGGCAGAAACTGATGTGAAAATGTTCATATGCGTATTTCAACTGACAAGCATGCGTACAAACATTTTTGTCTTTTTGACTTGATTTATTTAATTTTAGTGATGCAAATCTGAAACAGTGACACACTATAACCCGCACACACACACACAAGATGAGACAGTCACAATGTATGTCAAAACTGCATTTATTTGCAGGCAAACAAAAGTACAGCACGGAAAATCCAGAGGGAGAATGGTCAGGGTAGCGTAGGGTCAAAAGCCGGGGAAACAAAGTCGAGTAAAGGGGCAAATCCGGGAGAGAGTGGTCAACGAGAGTGGGGAGGTCGAAGCCGGGAAACAGGATCAGAGTAGACGGGACTAGTGGGAGCAAAAGACAGGGGAACAAGGGGAGCTGGCAAGCTAAGAGGAGGACAAGAGGAGTTCAAAACTAGACGAGACTAGCTGGGGAAAAGACACGGAAACTAAATACAATAACCAACAGGAGTGAGACGAACGGGTTGTGAAATATATAGGGGCGAGTGCAGGTGTAAACAATGATAGGTGATGAGACGAGTGCAGGTGAAACTAATGTGGTGACTGAGAGCGGGCGCAGGTGTACATAATGTTCTGGCCATTGGGAGCGGGCATGTGAGCCCGAGGGGGGAGATAGTGTACGAGCGTGTGAGCTCGTAGGAGCAAAAACGAGCGTGCAAGCTCGAGCGAGCAAAACGGGCGTGGTAGCCCGAGGGAGCAAAACGAGCGAGGAAGCTCGAGGGGGCGGAGCGAGGGAGCGGGGTTCGTGACACACACTGAATTTATTAATAAATGAGTCAGAATGTGGTCTTACAGATTGTTTTATTTTGGAAATCTGCTGTAACAAACCATTTATTTAGCCCTATCTGCACATTCCCATAATAAATACATTTTGAGACCTACGAAATAACAGGAAGGTGTAATATACAGTATGCAATATGTTCAGCACATTTGTGGAGCAAGGAGAGATAGTTAAACAGTTTACAGATTTAAAAAGCACAGCAAATCTCATAAAACTCGCCTACATTTTGTTTTTCCAGCCCAGCAGGACCCGAGAAAGCAAGAAACTGGATATATATTTTATGAATGAATATATTTTATGAATGAATTCATTTATTTTGAGGTTTTTTTTATACTACACTCAAAGCGCTTTACATAGTGAACAGGGGACTCTCCTCCTCCATCACCAGTGTTACAGCATCCACCTGGATGATGCGACAGCAGCCATAGTGCGCCAGTACGCTCATCACACACCAGCAATTGGTGGAGAGGAGAGAGTTGAGTGATAAGAGCCAATTCATGTATGGGGATTATTTGAAGGCAATGATCGACAAGGGCCAATGGGGGGAATTTGGCCAGGATACCAGGATACCAGGGTTACACCCCTACTCTTTTTCAAGAAGTGCCCTGGAATTTTTAATGACCACAGAGAGACGAGACCTCAATTTAACGTCTCATACAGTGTCTCCATCACTATACTGGGGCGTTAGGACCCACACAGACCTCCCTAACACCTCTTCCAGCAGCAACTGTAGCTTTCCCCAGGAGGTCTCCAATCCGGGTACTAACCAGGCTCAACCCTCCAAAGCTTCAGTGGGTAACCAGGCTTGAGCTACAGGGTGATATGGCTGCTTCTGCCCGACCATAAGAAATTAACTCTGAATTTCAACAGTTACACAAGTCTTTGACCATCCTATTGTGGCATGAGAACTGTTAGAAAGGAGTCTAGGGACCATCGAATATCCTTCGTCATAAGATTTTAATGTCCTGTAAGGGTTTGAGGGTACAAAGGGGTCAGACAGATAATAGTAATCACCAACCATGTTTCCATCCAAGGGTGTTCAAAAGAATGAAATTGTCACTTTATTGTAGCAACTGCGAGAGTTTTATTTATAAAACTCTCACGGTTTAGAGCACACAGACAAAACACTCTAAAGAACTTTGTCTCATGTTTGGGAGCAACAGCGCATCACACACTTCTGGGAGTGCTGTATACATGCGTTCATCCATCCTTATGACTGTGCAGATCTATATATTTTATACAAAAGTGTCAATAAACCTTCTCTTCTGTACAGTTCAAGTTTGTTTTAGACTTATTTGCTCTGCAAACTCTTTGTAGGCTTTGGATTTTCTAGACACGTTATTTCAAGATGACCAGAGCATTATTTCAGATGCGATGATTGGCAGCGATGATTTGTCTTCTTTATTGTTTTGGTTGATATTATGTGATGTACGTATGCTTTCTCTTTTGTATGTTCCTGTTCTTTGCATTAAAAAAAATAATACATTTTTTTTTTAAATAAATAAAAAACAAGAGGAGGAGGAAGATGATGCCGCTCCGTGTCTCTCCTGAGAGCTCATCTTTACAGACTGATCGAAGACGATTATTAGACGATTGAAGGTCTCATATAATATTAAATTATATAATTATAGGTCAAATATTATTTACATATTGTTAGTAAGTAATACAACAAAGCACTGACGTATTGCATAACTACAAATCACCGCGAGAGCTTTCCAATATCGCGCCACTGAGTGACGTCTGTACATCAGGGTCAGAGAGCACCTGTCCATCAAAAGCTCACTATCCAATCAGAGTAGATCACTGTTAAGCCCACCCCCACGAGAGGTTTGTCTCAAAACAGCAAACGAAAAACTGCAAAGCGTAAGCGAAATCTGTGGCAATGTATTCAGAATCCACGATTTGCGAAAACGAATCTTTGAAAAACATTAACAAAAAATGAAGCATATTTGAAGAGCCTGTTAAATTCGATGCGACTGAGTTCATTTTTTTCATTTGAATTGTGTTTTTCTTCTTTTGTAATGGAATATTTTTGATAGTTTCTGAAAAAGTTACGTTCAGTTTTATAAAGTTACATTCATTATTATTGACACAATCGTAATTCCATAGTTTCATGGCGGGTAACGTACTGTGCTCCAAAACATTGGTGCTGATTGGCCCAAGAGGAGTCCTGTGCGCCAATGAACGCTATCTATCGATCTGCGCTCGATTGCTCTTCCTTCATCCTCCAACTACCCGGATGTCTGTCTCAGTAACTTGAAATTGAATTTGAGAACTGAATCTGAATTGTGAGAAGTGAATGTGAAGATATATAGAGAGTTTAATTCAAATTTTATTGGACTTCAGTTCCAAACGAATAAATTCAATTTTAAATGATACAATTCAGATTCAGTTTTTGAATAAATTCTATTTTAATTAAACAATACAATTTCAAATTATGTGATTCAAATTCAGTTTTTCAATGCAATTATTCAAGTTTAGCCATTCAAATTCAAATATAAATGGTTCAAATTCAGTTTCTGGTGGCACATATTTCAGCCCATAGTCACATGACCAAAGAGCCATTGAAATTGGGACATAAAAAAAAATCATTTGAGATGTAAATAGACAAACTAAAGATTGTGCAATATTTAAGGGTAGTCAGTGGACATTTTGAACCTTGGTTGACGCCAGTAGGTCACATGACCAAGGAGCTAATGAAATTCAAATTTAAAAATTTTGTACTTTGTTTACGCTCCACAACTAATTCAACTAAGTATACGAAATGCTGCTCACGTTTATTAGCTTTGGAACGCAAATTAATGTCAGACTCCTGAAAATAAGACCTGTGCAACATTGTGCACAATTTTTCATCATGACGTTTATTTGCCAATCGAGTCTGTGGCTCAATTGGCTTGAAAGCTATTGAGGTTTGACAGCATGAATATGGTTGAATATTCAACTTGAAACTGTCTTTACCTCTGTACTCTTTAAAAGAACCAAACTCAAACCTCTTTTAGGGACCAAGTGAAAAAGGACCCAGTTCTCATTGCATTCACACTGTCTGAGTCTTTGAAAGTGGACCCAGACCTCTTTTTGATCCACTTTACCCGTTACAGGGTCTCAGACCATTTTCATTCACACTGTGTTGTTTTTATGAAACCCAGGCCCAATTTTTCAAACATAAAGTTGATGATACTCATTCTTATTAGAGCTATATGTGGAGTGTACAATAAACTCTACATATTAACATATGAGAATAATTCTAAAATACATTTAATTACCTTAAAATGAATAAACTGCATATTAGCAACAAAAATAAGGTTGATCAAGATTCATTTTTATTATATATAGACAGCCTTGGGCTACATCAATTCATAGAATACAATAATCCAGTATATTTCTGTCATAATTTTGTGACTTTCATGCAGCATTTCGAGGCAGTCCGGTTAAACTCTCGAGTTTAACACTTAAGTTTGTTTTGTGTGAAGTTTACATAGTTTTCATATGCCCGTCGCTCATCTCCATAGAAACAGTATAAGTGGATCTTTCCTCTGCACGTTATCATTTCCTGTGTACGGTATCCTGTCAGGACCAAACAAGCTTGCCAATGAATAAAAATTCAATGAGCCTGAGAAGCACTTTGTGTTCACAAAGCACGACATCAGCAAACAAGACCCCAAGGTATGTGCTTGTAGGGGGCAACGGCATTACTTTAAATGTCCTCTGTACATTAAAAACAACATATGCCACTTTAATATTTGCTAACACAATGCTATTTTTTGAAGACAATCTAAGATTTACCAACCAAAGTTGAGTAACAATGATGAAAATGACAAGCGTTTTATGGTGAGTTAATACAAACCATAACATTTGGGATTTGCCCACAAACTTTAAGCCATGTTGGCATGTTCTTTAGAACAACAACCGAGATTAAATGATTAAGTAAAATGAATGCAGTTTGCAGTACAAGGGACGTGTACAGGTCTTGTAAATGTCGCCATTTTTATCTTTATATATTAAATATATTGATTTTAAATTGTCCTGCAGTCTAACAAATTATATAAAAAAATACAAATAGTATTCCATGTTGCATCTCAATCAGTGGCGGATTTAGACATGGGCGACATGGGCAGGGCGGCACCATCAGTCAACAACTTTGGGGGCGTTCTCATTTAGAATCACATACCCCAACAACTTTGGGGGCGTGTTGAAGCGGGTTTCGCCCATGGCGCCAAACAAGCTAGAACCGCTACTGATCTCAATAACTATGAGACATAAAAGCTGCATACATAATAATTATACAAAAATGTGAAAATGCTGTTTAAAAAGCGTTAGATGGAGTATGGCATGGCACACCACATGCCAACTTTCAAAAAGTATTTTGTGTCTGCCAAATCCATAAATGCTAAAATAGTGTCGTTCACCAAAGGTAGGAAATATTAAACATATATCAAGCTAAAAAAATATGCATTCATTATGCATTGATGTTTTATTTAGGGGGGGCCACTGGTGGGGTTACTATTATTGACACTGGGGCACAAATATGGGTCAATAATCCTAATAACTGCACTCAGACCCCTGAAACGATCAAAGCTGAGAAAACATTAAACACATACTGTATGTATTTGAGCACAAAAGTCTCCAAAAAACAAAAAACAGCATGCGATCTGAATGCAGCTCAATGCAGAAATGAACATGACTAATAATTTGCTGTACTTCCTTTGCAGGCCTGTAAATCACACATTTATAAATATAAAAAAAATAATACGATTTTCCATGATCGTGAAAACCCTGGAAGCTATACATGACAAATACTTACAATGCTGTTTATAACAACTTATAAAATTGTCAGATAAAAGACATTTTTATAAGTACATTTGTATTACTATTATTACTCATCATGTTTTAGAACAGCATCTCTTTGAAGAAACTAAGATAAAACATTTGACCTGAAGATGACCTTTGCTCACTGTGACTTTTTTCCAGAATGCTTTTTGAAATGAGTCGATAGGGTGTAACTCTTCACACTTGAAGGCTTCTCTTCAGTATGCTCTTTCTCATGTATTTTCAGGGCTACTGAATGAGTGAAACTCTTTCCACAGTGTGAGCACGTGTACGTTTTTTCTGGATTATGGATTTTTTGGTGCATCTTCAAGTTGCCAGCTTTTGCAAAGGCATCGCCACACTCAGGGCACACGTGAGTTTTCCCACTATGGATTTCCTGGTGCTCTTTAAAACGGTGCAAGCAAAAAAAACTTTTTCCGCATATGGAACACAAATGGGGCTTTTCGTTTGATGGCACGGTAGAATTTTTAGCACACTCCTCACAGTTTAAGGACTTTGCTCCAGGGTGCTCACAGAGCATATGATTTTCAAGAAATTTAAAAAAAAAGAAACCCTTTCCGCAGTGAGGGCATATGAAAGGCCTCTCTCCACTGTGAATTCTCATGTGAGTTTTAAGGTGTACTTCAAATTTGAATCTCATTCCACACTGGAGGCATGCGATAGGCTTATCTTTAGCGTGAATCCTTGCGTGACTCGTAAAAAATGTTTTACGAGTGAAGTTCTCTCCACATTGAGGGCATGTGTAAACGTTCTTAGCGTTGTTAATTCTTATATGATCCTTTGTTTGTTGTGAGGAATTCTGTTCAGTCTGTGAGCAACTAAATGATTTATCTCCAGGTGTGACATTAGGAGATTTCTGATGCTGATGCTTCTCCTCCACTTCATTCAGTTCTTCATTTTCCTTTTTCACTTTCATCAGGTCTAAAACAAACACATGAAATAGATTTTTTTAAAGTTAAAGAGCAACAAATGTGAAAATAACAGAAAATTATAGTAAACACCAGTTTAAATGGCAGAGGTTGATTAAACACTGAATCATTCCCTCTGAATGCCTCACCAAATCTTGCAGTTACAATTAAGTCATTAATGTATTGAGAATATAATGAATGCATATTGTTCATTTAATTTTTTCCACAGAAATGCGAAGTGCGCTTTCAAATTGGGTACTTTGACACTGCGTCAGTAGCTGACGCTACAGGAACTCATCCTAGGAGTGTTGCATATGTTTTATTGAGTGTAAAGCACATAAAAGAGCTGTTTACTTAATGACGTCTCTTTCAAGATGTTGTTTCGCAAATGTTTACCAACTTGTGAGCGAAATATCCCTGTCTGATGTGCACAAGCCCTGTTTCTTATAAGTGGCGCTTGTTGAATGCATGAAACTACTCCATCCATGCTCAAAGTTTGTGTCATGATTTGGTGATTTATCTGTGGGTAAACACACTTTGGTCATTAAATTATTGCGGAGAGTGAGACGGGTGAGACCCCTGAACATCCCCATCTGGGACATTCAGCGTGTGCTAAATAAACTAACGGGTTTTCCGTTTGAGCCACTTGATGCTGTAAGCTTGCCCATGCCCTCTTTGAAGACCATGCAGTTACTTGCTTTGGCTTTGGTCAAACGTGTCTGGAATCTTCAAGCCCTGTTGGTAAAAATTCTTGCTTGGAATTCAGACTCGGTTTGTCAAAAGCCATTCTTAAGCCAAGAGAAGATTATGTACAGTGGATATAAAAAGTCTACACACCCCTGTTAAAATGCCAGGTTCTTGTGATGTAAAAGAATGAGACAAAGATAAATCATGTTAGAACTTTTTCCACCTTTAATATGACCTATAACGTTAACAATTCAATTGAAAAACAAACTGAAATATTTGAGGGGGAAAAATAAAAAAAACTCACAATAACCTGGTTGCATAAGTGTGCACACACTTAAACTTTCTTGAAGCACCTTTTGATTTTATTACTCCTAGATGTGCCATGCTAGGAGTCTACTAGCATGGCACATCTTGACGTGGCAATATTTGCACACTCTTCTTTGCAAAAGCGCTCCAAATCTGTCAGATTGTGAGGACATCTCCTGTGCACAGCCCTCTTCAGATCACCCCACAGATGTTCAATTGGATTCAGGTCTGGGCTCTGACTGGGCCATTCCAAAACGTTAATCTTCATCTGGTGAAGCTATGCTTTTGTGGATTTGGATGTGTGCTTTGGGTCATTGTGGTGCTGAAAGGTGAACTTCCTCTTCATCTTTCTAACAGACGCCTGAAGGTTTTGTGCCAAAATTGCCTGGTATTTGTAACTGTTCATAATTCTCTCTACCCTGACTAAGGCCCCGGTTCCAGCTAAAGAAAAACAGCCCCAAAGCATGATGCTGCCACCACCATGCTTCACTGTGGGTATGGTGTTCTTTGGGTGATGTGCAGTGTTGTTTTTGCACCAAACATTTTGGAATTATGGCGAAAAGGTTCAACCTTGCTTTCATCAGACCATAATACATTTTCCTACGTGCTTTTGGGAGACTTGACTTGTTTGTTTTTACAAACTTCAGCCGGGCTTGGATGTTTTTCTTTGTAAGAAAAGGCTTCCGTCTTGCCACCCTACCCCATAGGCAATTCATATGAAGAATACGGGAGATTGTTGTCACACGTAGAACACAGCCAGTACTTGCCAGAAAATCCTGCAGTTCCTTTAATGTTGCTGTAGGCCTCTTGGAAGCCTCCCTGACCAGTTTTCTTCTCGCCTTTCATCAATTTTGGAGGGATGTCCAGTTCTTGGTAATGTCTCTGTTGTGCCATATTTTCTCCACTTGATGATGACTGTCTTCACTGTGTTCCATGGTATATCTAATGCTTTGGAAATTCTTTTGTACCCTTCTCCTGACTGATATCTTTCAACAATGAGATCCCTCTGATGCTATGGAAGCTCTCTGCAGACCATGGCTTTTGCTCTGAGATGCAACTAAGAAAATCCTACTAGAACAGCTGAACTTTATTTATGATTAATCAGTCACTTTAAATGATGGCAGGTGTATAATGACTTCTATTTAACATGAGTTTGAATGTGATTGGTTAATTCTGAACACAGCCACATCCCCAGATATAAGAGGGTGTGCACACTTATGCAACCAGGTTATTGTAAGGTTTTTAATTAAAATTTTTCCCCCACGAAGATTTCAGTTTGTTTTTCAATTGAATTGTTCACATTATAGGTCACATTAAAAGTGGAAAAAGTTCTGACATGATTTATCTTTGTCTCATTCTTTTACATCACAAAAGTCTGGCATTTTAACAGGGGTGTGTAGACTTTTTATATCCACTGTAACCAAGGTTTTGTCCACTCCCTTCAGAGCTCAGGTGGTCACCTTTTAAAGCTTTATCTCCTCCTCCACTTGAATCGGACAATGGGCAGAGAATACACATTCTATGTCCTGTGAGGGTGTTATGCAAAGTACGCTGATCGTACAAGTCAATTTAGGCTTACAAATCAGCTCTTTGTCTGCTTTGGAGGCCATTAAAAAATGTTTGGCAGTTTCCAAGCAAAGGTTTTTCTCATTGTTGTCAATGCCATTGCACTCGCCTATGATCTGCAGGGCGTGAAGTATCACATGGGGTTTAAGGCCTATTGGAACAAGAGCACTGCTACCCACTGGACTTCAACAAAGGGTGTGCCCTCAGAGTACATCTGTCTGGCTGCAGGCTGGGCTTCCCCTAATATCTTTGCTCAGTGGTGCTGAAGACACTGCTATATACAGTTATTGATGATGAGCAGTTGTAAAGCGCATCAAACTAGAAAACAGGCATCCCTTGACTTCTCCGTCAACCTTTAATGTTTTGTGTAGCGTGTACAACTCTGGCTCACTCAGATCCTAGAGTAGACAGATACTTGAAGAGAACTAAATGATAACATGAAAAGTCAAAGCTAATGTAGTAAGTGAAAATTGTTTTTTTGGGCAGGAATGAAGCAATTAATTTATTAAAATTGAGGGGTCGTTATTTTAAGATGCTGCTTAAGACTTAAGACCAGATGTTTCTGAGATACTCAAACCATACATCAGTTATTAATAAGTAAATAAGAATGGACACAAACCTATTTGTTCCTCGGTATCTTCATTTTTCACTCTGTGTGGTTCTGGATAACCCATGTCCTCTTGCTCCTCTTTAATAAAATCCATCTTTGCAGTATGTCAGAAATTGCTGACACACTTGAAGTTTGACCTATTCTTCTGGAAACCCTTCTTCAATTCAAAGATGACAGGAATATTCAGAGCATTTATTGCTGAATTGATTTGGGATTCACAACCACTGTGTGGTAGTGATGACCAGACCTGCCAACATTCAAAATAAATGTCAGATATTAAATGTTTTCTGTATTAACACCTTTAAGTCTTTCTGCTTTACTTTTTACATTTCTGTATTTATAGTCACATTTACTAGTGTATTTTGTATCTTTACATTTGAAAACATGCTTTGACAGCTGCCTCATTATCGTACGTTTAAGAAATAATCAATCACTAATAAAGAAGAAAAAAATGAGGAAAATACAGGAAGTAACATTAAATTCTTTTGCCATTTGTCGTCAACATATTGTCATAATATTTGTTGTGCCGAAATCTAACCCCCACATCATTGGTCCTTACCCCTAAAACCAAGCACACACTACACTAGAGGCAGACAGATATATCGGTTATACTGATTAATCGGTGCCGATAATTGCTTTTTGGAACTATCGTTTATCAGAAAAAATCTATGCCGATAGTGTTTTTCTTTAATAATAATCTTTAATGTATTTTTATATGCAGCATTGTAACACAGACAAGTCTCCATCTTTTTCAAATAAGAGTCCCTAGTGTATTTCAAGCTTTTTTATAATTCAAAGCAGAGGTGGGCGATAATACATTCTAAACTGGTAGACATTTTGGATTATCGTTTGTATTGTGGTAATGCAAAAGCACCGCGTGACAAGAAATGCTCACCTCATTCTATTCATAAAACACATTAAAATCTAAATTAAATTAATATTTGGTGTGACCACCTTTGCCTTTAAAACAGCACCAATTCTCCTAGGTACACCTGGATACAGTTTTTCTTGGTTGTTGGCAGATAGGATGTTCAAGCTTCTTGGAGAATTCGCCATAGTTCTTCTGTCTATTTAGGCTGTCTCAATTGCTTCTGTCTCTTTATGTAATCTCAGACTGACCCGATGTTCAGTTGGTGGCTTTGTGGGGGCCATGAAATCTGTTATAGGGCTCCCAGTTCTTCTATTCTATTCTTTAGAATGTTTGAGAGTCTAACATTTATATTTCCTATTGACAAACGAAAGCTGAAGATATAAATAACCATCTGAAGACAAATGCTTTTGTGAAACATCTTATGTGCCTAAGACATTTGCACAGTACTCTCTCTCTCTCTCTATATATATATTATTACCTATTAATTATTCCCTTTCATGCATTGCTTTCAGAAGATGTCAAGTTATTTAAGGAAAGTTTATAAGTTTAAGAAAAATAATAATATTGGTCAAAATCAGACTGAAATGTGGCATAAAAAGAAATTTAGCAATATGGTAAGGTTGATTTAAAACCAAATTTAGGTTTTCTTTTTTACTCTATGTTTGTTGAGTTCCAAATAATGATATAATTATATAAGAGAAAGTCGTTTCATTTATAAAGTTCTTAATAAAATGACTAGATTGTTATAAAATAGGCTTTACAATATGTTTTTTTTTTTTATAAACCATTTTTTTCTTTTAATGAACTATATAGTAATATATATCGTTAACATGATGAAAATTATTATCATGATTTAACATTTTGAGCAAATTGCCACCCTTAGTTCAAAGTCTCGTGTTATGCACCAAATTTTTCTGGATATTATTGGGATTTTATTCATTTTAGACTCTTGTAGTTCAATGTCTGTGCCCTTCACAGTAACGAAAGACAAAGACATTTTTATCATTATATAAATAGATTATTTTTGTTTTAAATGCCCAATATTCGGTTATCAGCATTTTACACTGCCTTAGTTATTAGTTACATGCGTTGACCGCAACAATACACGACATGCAGTATTGTTTCCATGGGAACGCTGACCATTGCAACCTTCAACTGCGAGCGACACATGACCCTTGTTTGATCCTAATTTTAACCCCCTTGTGTGTCATGTCCGATGTCGGATCATTGTTACTGTTCGCTGTCATGTCTAACGTTTATCTCTTGTGTAGTTGGAGTGCGTTTGTGTATATATTGTTTGTGTATATACTCACCAGATGGTTCCCAGTACATGTGGAGGAGGATTCTTCTGTATCTGCCCGCGTCTTGGGTGATTCGTCTGGGCTTCACTCTCGGGAGAGGAGTTCGGTGCCTGGGCTTGCTTGAAAAGAAAACTGTTGTGTTATTAAAAAATTGAACAGTTTACCTCTGCTTTTGGGTCCTGTATCTCACGCACTGTGACACTAGCAATCTTTTAGCATGATCTGAGCTAAAGAAGCACAATTTATAATACCAGAGGAAGACCAATACATATATTTTACAGATTAATCGGTAATCTGCAAAAATCTATGCCGACAGTCAGGGACGGATTATGACTTCCAAAGGCCCAGGGGCCAATTATCTACAAAGGCCCCCCTCCACCCAAAAGTTGTTGAGTGTGGGGGTGGGGGGGGGGGGGGTGGATCACCAAACTAGATCACATAGCCCTTAAACCCCCTGGCAGTCAAAGGCCCCCTGGTAGTCAAGGGCCCCTGGGCACTGGCCCCATTGTCCCGGTCAGTAATAAAACTGACTATAAAAAGTTTTTATTTGATAAATACTTAAACACAGAGGATTGTAATGAAACCGGTCTGCCTCATTTCAAAATAAGTGTATTCCAGGCTTGTTTAGAGTTAAAAGTCCTGTGTTATACACCAAATCGTATAAAAAAAAAAATTATTATTGGGATTTTGGTATTATAGCTGTGAGTTAATAAATGGTAAATGGTCTGCAATTATATAGCGGCTTTTTAACCTTACTGGTATTCAAAGTGCTTTACACTGCGACTCATTCCCCCATTCACACACACATTTGTACACCAATGATGGCAGAGCTCAGGGGCGTAGCACCAAATTTTGGGCCCTGGGTACAAACCATCTTGCTGGGCCCCCGTACCAAATATGTATGTATAGAAAACTGACTTCTAAGGGGCCCCCCTGCCTCGGGCCCTGGGTACTCGGTACCCTTTACCCCCCCAGTCCGACGCCCCTGCCAGAGCTGCCATGCAAGGTGCTAGGAGCAACCTGCCATTGGGAGCAACTTGGGGTTCAGTGTCTTGCCCAAGGACACTTTGGCAAGTGTGGGCAGGGAATCGAACCACCAACCCTGCGATTAGTGGCCGACCCACTCTACCACCTGAGCCACAGCCACCCCAAATTTTGGACTCATGTTGCCTCAATGTCTGTGCCCATCATGGTATGGAATTTTTTAAACATTCTTTTAATTCTACAAATCAATTTTAAAAACTATCGGCCAATTAACCCATGTACTTAGAGGACAAAAATATCAGCGTAAAAAAAACTGCCATAATATTATTTATTAATATTATTTTCCACTTTCAATGAGTACATTTTTTTTAAACCAGCATCAGTCCTGATCATAACTACCAAATATTCATTCATTCATTTTCAGGATTTTAACCCTTTAAATGTCAGTTTGTTTACATAATGCCATTGTTGTTGTTTTTTTACACACACAAATTTCTCAATACACATACAAAACACACACTGACATCCATACCAACACACCCACACAATTTTAGCTGCATCATTTATTAAATTGGCCTGCAGTGCTCTATAATACAACAAACAGAAAATAGGAAAAAAGCATGCATTTGCTCCATAGGCTAAACATGAGAAACATTGCTCCATCTGGTGGAAAATATATATATAAAAAATGTTGAAGCCAGGGCTCCGGAATGAAAGCATAATTTTGGTCTTTCCTCATTCAGATAGTTAGGAGCTGTACTTGAGTGTTATAACTGACTCTTCAAAAGAGCTTCTGTTTGTAACATCTTTCATCTATGTGCATAAAATGCGCACAATCTTTTAAATATTAAAGTTGTTAGAAGAAGGTTAAAATACACTCGTTTTTATTTGTATTTCTTCGTTGATGTCATATATCTTTCATAACACTGTACGTATGAATATCTACCACAAAAATACGACAGTGACATTAATAAAGCGATGATGTTAAAACGGCCTCAAAACTCACATGAACCTCCAGCAGTCGGATACACAACATACATAAAATATAAAGAGAAAATGTGTTCATGTAACTGTATGTAACCAGATCTCTGCTAAACCGACACTCTGAACACATTAATTCAAGTAATCTCAACATCTATTGACGGAAAGTAAAAACAAAGCAAAATCTGTAATTGCGTTTCACACAAACACAAAACACATTTATGAAAACTGCACTTCATAAACCAACGCAGAATGCTTTCAGTGACATTGCATTGTGTTATGACGCCTATGCAAAGCTTTAAATCAGTTTTGAATCTTTTTAGTCGCCTAAAATGCGGAAGCGCTCAAAAACAAACCTGCAAACAGAAGAATGATGAGTCGCAGCCTTATGACGTCACAACAACGCAACGGTTCTAAGTCAAATAAAAGTCCTTATGGGCAAATACCATATACAGTAGCCTAAATACATAAGGAAAAATAGTCTAAAGGAGAACCCAATATTTTGTCATTCAAGTTGGAAATCAAAAATATTTTGATTTATAAGTGGTTGGTTTGAAAAAAACGTTTAGAAAAGTTTTTCTTTTGTTTTCACATACTGTGTGTGTATATATATATATATATATATATATATATATATATATATATATATATATATATATATATATATATATATATATTTTGTAAATTGATATACAGTTGAAGACAGAATTTTACATACACTTTAGCCAAATATATTTAAACTCAGTTTTTAACAACTCCTGACATAATCATAGAAAACGTTCCCTGTCTTA
Source organism: Xyrauchen texanus (assembly GCF_025860055.1). NCBI lineage: Eukaryota > Metazoa > Chordata > Actinopteri > Cypriniformes > Catostomidae > Xyrauchen > Xyrauchen texanus. The sequence continues at coordinate 46,079,204 of NC_068281.1, read as the reverse complement.
GGTCAGTCAGGGTCACTAATTTAAGAATGTGAAATGTCAGAATAATAGTAGAGCGAGTGTTTTATTTCTTTCATCACATTCCCAGTGGGTCACAAGTTTACATACATTTTGGTAGCATTGTCTTTATATTATTTAACTTGGTTCAAACATTTTGGGTAGTCTTTCACAAGCTTCTCACAATAAGTTGCTGGAATTTTGTATCATTCCTCCAGACAGAACTGGTGTATCTGAATCAGGTTTGTAGGCCTCCTTGCCGCACAACATTTTTCAGTTCTGCCCACAAATGTTCTATCAGATAGAGGTCAGGATTTTGTGATGGCCACTCCAATACCTTGACTTTGTTGTCCTTAAGCCATTTTGCCACAACTCTGGAGGTATGCTCTGGGTCACTGTCCTTTTGGAAGACGCATTTGCGACTGAGCTTTAACTTCCTGGCTGATGTCTTAAGATTTTTCTTGAATACCTCCACATCATTTTCCTTCCTCATTATTCCATCTATTTTGTGAAGTGCACCAGTCCCTCCTGCAGAACTGCACCCTTACAACATGATGCTGCCACCCCCATGCTTCACGGTTGAGATGTGTTCTTCGGCTTGCAAGCCTCACCCTTTTTCCTCCAAACATAACGATAGTTATTATGGCCAAAAAGCTCAATTTTTGTTTAATCAGACCATTGGAAATTTTCCAAAAATTAAGATCTTTGTTCCCATGTGCACATGCATACTTTAGTCTTGCTTTTTTATGGTGGTTTTGGAGCAGTGCCTTCTTCCTTGCTGAGCAGCCGGGATGGGTTATTTTGATATAGGGCTAGTTTTACTGTGGGTATAGATACTTGTCTACCTGTTTCCTCCAGCATTTTGCCTGGTGAAAAATGTGTTGCATGAGAACTTATTTGAAAAACAACGGAGACAAGCTGAAGTGGAAAAAACATGACCAAGTTGTACGACAGCACTTTATAAACACTTCAAAGAAGATCAAAATAAGCACAAGGTTTAATGTGGAGTAGTTGCTGCATCCGGTGTGTTGACAGAGTGCTTGTGCTGTTTGATGCGCTTAACCGTGCATTCAGACCAGAGGCGGCAAGAGTGTCAAAATTTGCTCTGGCTGCCCTGCCAACAACGCTACTGAAAATTCGTGGATGCTCTGATGTATTTGAAATAGCCGGCAACGTTCGTTGAGAATGCTTGGTTTTGTGAACTAGATTTAAAGGGGCCACAAAACATCCAGACATGTCAACTGGTATCTTTTTGATGACATATCACAAGTAGCGTATATCCTCATGAAATATATTATTATATAATATTATATAAACCATAATATCCACTTCATCATCTCACCTGGCACACCAACAATTTCAGACACCTTTGTCCACGCACTGTTTTTTTATTTTATTTATATCCCTGTAAGCAAACAGGGACAGATCAAATATTACGGGAAAACCCGCCACGGCAATAATCAGTTTCTCCTCCATTTTGTCTTCGGAACTAATGTTTGGTGGGAACCAAAGTTTACACGGTTGTGTTCTCTACACTTCGCTAGAGCGGGGCACTTCTATATTCCAATAGGTTGCCGCCGAACTGTGTCAAAGCTCATTACCATAATGTTGGCTGCACTTGAACTTTCCTCTGACGCCCACACCACTCAAGACTCGCCGCGCCGCTTCTCGCCGAGAGACGCTAGCTGTCATAGAAAATGAATGACTTCTGGTCGATTTGACACTCTCGACGCCTCTGGTCTGAACACACGGTAAGAGTTGTTTCTCTTCAGCACATGACTTACATTTTACTGCTATTTTTTGTTTTACAATGTATACGTTATGAATTCTAAATCAGGTGCGTGATTTCATAAAACTGTTTTATTTTACTAAAAGCGAGTCTCCAACTTCAATAGAACCAATCGCTATGGAGAAAGGGAGCGCAATCACTTTGATTAAACTCATGCAAATCCTACCTGTATGTAATGCTGTTATGACAGTTTTGTGGAGATCGCCACAAAAAGCCTGAAATCATAGGCAAATCGGAAGTGGTGAACGACGATCGCAATGTATGAACTATCAAAAATGCGATTTCAGAGAAGCGCCAACACTTTGCCGAAGTCAGCGAGATATCTAGAATGTTAAATATCTGGACCTGTCGGCGATTCCAAATCGTGCAATGTGAAATGTGTTTTGACTGAATACAACTGCAGCGTTGACATACAGCCAATGAGAGAGAGCAAGAAATGGGGCACAGGAAGTTTCATTGGAAGGAGTCCTGATGTACCTGCAACAGAACATCAACTAGCATGGCTGTGGTATCAAGAAAGTCTCTTTGGACCGAAGAAATGGAGGAAAAATTTGTGGAACATTGGCAGGAGCATCAGGGCCTATTTGATGTTTCATCTGAACTGTACCACAACCGGGTGGAGAAAGAGAAGAGTTGGAGAGAAACTGCCAATTCTCTTGGACAGCCAGGTAAGCAAATGGATTTTTCAGTAGGAGGTACTGTACAAGATTATGTCATGCAGAGGTCAGAAGTCACACCTGGAATTATTTCTGCTTGACTGGATAGGCCTCTTCACGTGTAGAATGATGGAAATAATCACAGCTTTTATTGGTGAAATGGAGTTGTGTCAATGAACATGTGAATCATTGTGTGTGGTAAAGATCTAAAAAGAAATATTGAAAAAAATGTATACATTAGATATCACTGTCTTTAGGCCATTGCTTGCTCTAATATATTCAATTACATTCCCCAATTTTATTTGGGTCGATCAATGGGATAACATCTTTATGCACCTATACATCCTATACATATAATGTCCAATGCTCATTTATTTACTTAATTTTTTTTCATCTTAAATGTTTGTTGGTGCCCCTCATTACAGACCATTTCAAGAATGTAAACAATAACAAAGGAATAAGAATGTTACTGGCCTAGGAACACTTCCGTTATCGTTAACAGATCCTTTAAAGAAAGGCTTGGAGTTAACATACATTCTGAAAGTACATCAAACATTTACCTGAAGTGACTTATCCAGCCGTGTTGTTGATACTGAACGTCTATGTGAGAGAGGCGATGAAATTGTATCTTAAGTCATTTAGGATAAAGGTGTCTGCTAAATGACTAAATGTAATAGTTAACGACTTGCAGTGCTTCATTCATTATAATGGGAGCAATCTATGGTCATTTTTAGAGCTCGACCAATCAAAAGTACAATTAGTTGGCATTAAGTTCACCTACCAGAGATAAGATGTGCTACGGTTGTTAGTACGGCACATATTCAGCCATATATCGCTTCACTGAAGTGGTTCATTCGTCCATTTTCGGTTGCATTTTAAGAGATCTAAACACTTTAATTTCCAGGCAGCCAGCCACCGAACAACATGGTCTACATTTTAATAATGGCATTCTATGAAAATTGTGTTAATGTTAGTGATGTTAATCGTGTTGAAGTCACTGAATAAAGCGCCTCCCGCTGTTGTTTTGAATGAGTTGGACACCTAACAGGAAATGTTCGAGGAACAAAGAGGCCACTTCCTTAAACTGACGAACAGTCCTTGAAATGGTCTATAAGACAAAATACAGAAATAAAAATTAATTAAAAGACAAAATATGAAAGCTAAATGTACAAGTATTAAAAAAAAAACTGATTCTCTACATGAAAAGTGCTTAATTTGAATTTTAACTTCTAAGTTCAAGCTTTTATCCAGTCGTTAGATACTTTGTGTTTAATTTCCAGTAGACATGGGCTTTATTGTGCTTTTCATTACATCTAAAGTGACAAATTTTTTTTTATTTCTTTTTACAATTAGGCCGAATCGCCCGCGCCTCAGGGGTGTTTCATCTTTAAATGAGTACAAACATTCAGACATAATATCATTTCAATTAAACTCAGAATATTAACTTACACTCCGATACAAAAAACAAAAAGGCGTCCCACTAAGTCTTTTCTCAAGTTTCAAATCTCAGTTTATGTGTAGTTTCATACCGAGGTGTTATAAATAATCCAGCTGATGACGCGATCACTAAAATACCAATAACTGTTTTATTTCGTTGGATGTTTGTTGTTTTTTGTGTAAACAACCGCAATGTCCACTTTTGACTCATTTGATCAAGCTTTCAGCGCTGTTTCTTCTTCTTTTTGAGTTTACTTGAGTTTGGTGCATTACCGCCACCAAATGAACTGGACTATGGATCTTTTTTTATCTCTAATGTATAACTTCAACAACCAACAAATTGGGAATACTACTAATAATAATACTAATAATAAAATACTATCACACACACAAAAACTAATAAAATATAGATATATAGATATAAAAAAAAGACTGTTCCAGAGAACAGTTCAATAATATAGTAGCCTTTATAGTTGCTCACAATATAAACAAATATAAAAATCTGTATTTATAGCCTTCAACTTTTTTTTTTTGGCATGACATTACCACCTCACAGGAAATTCTGAAAAATTCAATTGAAGGAATGTTCCGGGTTCAATACAAATGAAGCTCAATCGTCAGCATTTGTGGCATAATGTTCATTACCACAAAAAATTTATTTAGACTAAAAGTCGAGGTTACAGTGAGGCACTTACAATGGAAGTGAATGAGGCCAGTTTTAGGAGGGTTTAAACACAGAAATGTGAAACTAATAATTTTATGAAAGCACCAACATTAATTCTGTTCAAATGTATGTATTATTTGAGCTGTAAAGTTGTTTAAATTTGTACAGTCGTTTAAGGGTTTGTTGACATTTCATTGTCAGAGATCAGAAGTTAAAGAAATACTAAATACTCAAACCAGCCCATCTGGTACTACAATCATGCCATGGTCCAAATCACTGAGATCACATTTTTCCCCCATTTTAATGGTTGATGTGAACATTAACTGAAGCTCCTGACCTGTATCTGCATGATTTTATGCACTGCACTGCTGCCACACAATTGGCTGATTAGATAATCACATGGATGATTGTTGGGTTCAGATGGGCTGGTTTGAGTATTTCTGTAACTGATGATCTTTTGGGATTTTCACACACAACAGTCTCTAGAATTTACTCAGAATGGTGCCAAAAACAAAAAAACATCCAGTGAGCAGCAGTTTCCAATAGTATCCAGCTGCAGACCCGCAGCACCACCAGTTTCAGAACCCCAGCACCAGAACCGGAAGTGAGGGACGGAGATTACGTTCTAAACCGAGTAGCGCCACCTAACGTTTTGGAGCGTAGTTTGCTTTTATTACACACGAAACGTCATACTTTATACGCATGTTATAATGATACATTAAGGTACAGTACAATAAGCATTTTAAAACATTGATCTTGTGTAATATAATTGTATATAGTTATCCGTTTCATTGTATTATGAGAGTTACTTCCTGATCATGATGGTGAAAAAAAATGCTTGAAACTTATGGGCATTTTATATAAAATATACTTTATTTCACAAGAACATGTGCAGCATGCATTTTTTTTATGTAAAATAAAACATGTCAAAAAACTAAAATAAGAGAGAAAATTCAGCATTGTTTTAAAAGAAACAATAAAAATATATACAACAAATGACCAATTCACCCCTAGGCCCATTTTATCACGACAATCCTGCAGCTCAGGTAATGAGTCACCTCTCTGAATCGTTATATGTCTCTACAAGAGATGAAAGCACCACACAATAATCTCAACGTAAAAAAAACCTCAACTATAAGGTAACATTAACTCACAAACAATGCACGAACGTGGAACAAACACTTTAACACCTTCACAAGATGTCTTCAAAACGTCACCGCAAGGCTCATTTACAACACGCAAAAATGTATCGAACCATCCGTAGAATTTTTTTTAATACAATAAAGTATGACAACATATTCAAGCTTCAATAAGATGATAAAGTTAAGCACAAATTAAATATTTAGCAGATAAACGCTGAACTTAATATATGCGATAATTTTTCACCACATGATGTCAAAAACGTTAGACAACTTTACACAACTCACCATGCTCTCCGCCATGCTTGTCTCATTGTCAATAACTCCGCCCCTCACTTCCGGTTCTGAAACTGGGTTTCTGAAACTGGTGGTGCTGCGGGTTTGCAGCTGGATATATCTCGCAGTTCCGCGGACGGAAACACTTTGTTGATAAGAGAGGTCAACAGAGAATGGCCAGAATGGTTTGAACTGACTAAGTCTACAGTAACTCAGATAACCCCTCTGTACAATTGTGTTGAGAAGAATATCTTCTCAGAATGCTGTTCTGATATGCGGGTTGGTGCTGTTTTGGCGGCACGAGGGGGACAATATTAGGCAGGTGGTTTTAATGTTGTGGCTAATCGGTGTAACTTGTGTAACCCTGAGGAATATATTTGTCATTTTCTATATTTACTGAGGGTGAAATTTGATAAAATGCTTTGTTTCATTTTTCTTTTGTAATTTGAAATATGTTTATGTTTAATATGGAGTTGTGTCACTGGTGTTACCGTTTAACAAAAAAGCTCTTATTTTGGAATTAAAATCACACTGATGACATCATTTGACTTCCTTCTTCCAATTTCCTGGAGATCTATGAAGAGAAGCCCATGGTAAGTCCACTGTCTCTTTTCAGTTATCAGAAATCTTCTCATTTATCTCATGATTTCATATGAAGCTTTTAGTTGAAGTCACTGGTATGACCTCCTTTATTGTTTGGGGATTGTAAAAAACTAGAATACAAATGGATTAAACTACTTAATTTAGTGAGTATACCATGATTGACAACATGTGGTTTGATACCTTGCAGCAGCCATTTTGTAAAATGCAGTTTTCATGAAAATTGTCACTGGTGTTACTGTCACTGGTGTCACCTTCCTTATGGGTAACACCAGTGAAGATCAGTAACACCAGTGACTCCCTTTTATAGATAAACTTTGTTCTAAGCTATTAATTTAGTTATTTTGCATAAAATAGCACAAAAATTGTGTGATTCTTACTTTTCTTTATCATTGTAAATCCTCCTTTGGTCAGGTATTTCTAAATTGAGGGTATGGCTAAACTATACCGAAAGCATAGGGATGCTGATCCTGAACGCAGAGCAGAGTATTTGCAGAAAAGGAAACAGAGCTATGTCAGTGACATTGACACACAAAAAAGAAAGAGAATAAGTGATCTGAGTGAAAGGGTGAAGAGATATGAGCGAAAGGCATGGAGGGTCCTTCAGCAAAGATGCAGGCAAAGAGACAGAGCAGGAGCATTTACCCCCCCCATCATCACCAGATAGATCACCCAGCGTTTCAAGGTTCAAACTGAACTGCACTGGAGTGCTTTATCTGGCAAACCAGGCCCCCTTGCCCTTCTCCCCCAGTAGAAGGCATGACCCACCAGCTATATGGGCTCATTTGGATCCTATTCTTAATTTCCAGAAAAAGGACCACACTGATGTCCAAAACCTTCACTTTTTTAGTGATGGTCCTGCCACCCAATTCAAAAACCGCTTAAACTTTTGCATCATATCCACGGAGCCACACCAGAGGGGTTTCTCGACTGTGACATAGAACTTCTTTGAGGCAAGTCACGGTAAGGGTTCACCAGATGGAGTGGGGGCTGCACTGAAGAGAACAGCAGACGCATTAGTTTGTCAAGGGAAAGATATTCCTGATGCACAGAGCTTTTTCCAGCTGCTGAAGGACACAAGCAAGGTGAAACTCTACTATGTGAGTGAGAAAGAAGTTGAGAAGAAGGATGAAGGTTTAAAGCAAGTACCCCTATTCACCATTAAAGGCACCATGAAAATGCATGAGGTCCTTAGCGTTTCTCCCGGCATTCTCAAATACAGGGACATAAGCTATTTCTGCCAGGCTGCTGAGGGGGTGTTTGAGTGTCCATGCCACAGCCTAGAGGAGGTTACTTTTGTAGCTATGGATGCAATCAATCAAACAAGCAAAGATTTCAGACACAATGTCATAGAAGAGCATCACTCTGGGCAGTGGTGTGTTGTGGGATATGATGATGATCCCTACCCTGGCATCATCCTGCAGGTGGAGGAAAACGATGTGCAAGTCAAATGCATGCACCGCAACGGAGTCAATAAGTTTTTCTGGCCAAGCCCCAGAGATGATGTTATCTGGTACGGTGATGACCAAATCATATGCCTGATTCCAGAGCTCATGGCACTAAATAAGCGTTCAGTTCAGATTGATCAGCGGTTCTGGGAGTTCATTATGGGGCAGTTGGGCAAGTAAAAAAAAAAAGCAAAAAGGCACCATGAAATGGAAAATGGGGACAGTTCAAAGTTTTCCCCTCTAAGTCATTGTCTAAACTGCAATTGTCCAATTGTGACTATTTTATGTCATGCTTTTGTACTTACTTACTAGATAATGTAATTTGTTGTACATTTTAGTTGTTTTCAAATGAAGTTAAAATGTTGTCTATGATATTTTACTAACTGTCTTGTTCTCGTTTACTATTTTATATTGCACAGGACGTGCAGTCATAAAAATGGAGCTGTACAGCGAGTACCGAACAAACTTGGAACATTTATCCCCCGCAACCAATATCCCCCGCAACCCGTTCCTGGCGCCGTAAGACAGTGTCGCAAATATTCAGTGCTTACCAGAATATTACATCCCTTTGTTTTGAAAGAATAAAAAAAAAAAAAAAAAAAAAAAAACATTGAGTCAACTTACTCAAGTCACTGAAACATTACTCTAGCCTAAACACAGAGGTTGCTGCATTTCACAAAACATCTAGACACCTCTGACACTTAATGTATCACACAATATGCAACAGTACTTCGGAAAAAAACGTCCATTATTCTCTGACAGCCCATACCAGATTTTAGATTCCAATCCTCTCATAGGGGCAGCGATCCGCCTACATCCCAGACGAATTATCAATCACAAATCAAGGATTGATCTTGGTCGCACTGCTCGACCTGATCTGGTATAGTATTGTATGGGCTGGATCTCTCTGTCATTTGAATGTTGTGCTGGTACTTCAGTGTGTACCTGAAGCGTTGATGTGGCTGTGCTGTTTTGCTCTTCCTCTAGGTTTGCAGAAACGCAGGTGTTTTCCACAGGCTCCTCTTTTGTGCTGAGAAGATGACGGCGATTTCTGTGATACACCCGACCATCTGAAGTGCAAACATGATATGATCTTTGTGTATTGGCAGGGTGTACAACAACAGCTGGTTTCCAAAGTCCATGCTCTTGAATGCGAACACCTTGTCCAGTGTGAAGCTGTGATAGTGGGCGAGTCGAGCGATCATAATATTTTTTCTGCTGCTGCTGCTGCTTTACTCTTTTGGAGCGTGCCTCTGTGAAACTAACAATTTCAGGTAGGAGCTGCTTAATGGTGTTTGGCAGTATGGATCTCAGTCTGCGACTCATGAGAAGCTGGGCAGGTGACTTGAAGTTGTCCACAGGTGTATTCCTATACTCTAACAAACTGAGATGGGCATCTCTCTTGTCCATCTTGGCTTTTGTCAAAATCGATTTTGCGATCTGCACAGTCTTCTCAGCCAAACCATTGCTCTGGGGGTAATGAGGGCTTGTGGTGGTGTGCATGAAACCCCATGTCTTTGTAAAGTCTTCAAACTCCTTGGCCCGATATTGTGGACCGTTGTCGGAGACAACTTTCTCTGGGATGCCATGCCTTGCAAAAATGACTTTGAGTTTGCTGATGACAGTGGCAGCAGTGGTCGTGTTGAGTTCGTCCAATTCAAAGAAGCGGCTATAGTAGTCTACTGTAACCATGTATTCTTCGCTGTTCCAGGTGAAAAGGTCTGAAGCTATCACCTGCCATGGTCTGGTTGGTATTTCGTGAGGAATCATGGGCTCCTTGGTGTTTGAACAGCGTCGCTCCAGGCAGGTATCGCATCTTTCGACCATGCGTTCTATTTGTTTACCCATTCCTGGCCAGAATAACACGTCTCGTGCTCTTTGCTTCGACTTCTCTATGCCCATGTGACCGACGTGAATGCGTGTGAGCATATCTTCTCTGAGTGAGGATGGTATGACTATCTTCTCACCTTTGAGAATGATTCCGTTGGTCAACGACAGTTCGTCTCGGAAATTCCAGAAGTCGCTAATGTCTGCAGGGCATTTTCTCCTCTCTCCAGGCCATCCATCCAGAATCACCTGTCTGAGCTGGACAAGCTGGCTGTCTAACTCAGTCTCAGCACGGATCTGTTGCAGCCTTGTGTCACTGACAGGTAAGCTTTTTTATACCATGTGAGCCTGCATGTCCATTCCTTCACTGAGATTGTCGTGCTCTGTCTCTATGAACTTTCTAGAGAGGGTGTCAGCCACAGGAATCTCCTTTCCTGGCCGGTGCGTGATATTGATATCATATTTCTGGAGTTGCAGGATCATTCTTTGGAGTCGCGGCGGGGCTGCAGCTAGTGGCTTTTTCATCACGGCTTCAAGCGGCTTGTGATCAGACTCCACTATGACTTTTCGGCCATATACGTACTGATGAAAGCGTTTGCAGCCGAATAAGACCGCGTAGAGCTTCTTCTCTATCTGAGCATAGCTAACTTCACATTCGGTCAGTGATCTTGAAGCATAGCTGAGCGGCTTTCCGTCCTGCAGCAAGACTGCATATTTCGATGCATCCACTTGAAGGTGCAGTTCTTTCTGTGGGTCATAGTACGCAAGTACTGGTCCAGGTTCCTTAGTTATGAGATCTTTAATTTTTTTGAATGCGGTGTCGTGCTGGGAATCCCATATGAACTCGCTGGACTGTTTTAGCAGCTGGCGAAGTGGTGCATTAATGTCCGATAAACAGGGTGCAAACTTAGACAGGTAATTTACCATTCCCAGGACTGTTTCGAGCTCCGCTTTGCTCTTTGGTGGCTCCATGTGCTTGATCGCTGAGACCTTTTCAGGGTCTGGCCTGACTCCCTCAGCGGATAAGCAGTGGCCGAAGTAGCGAACTTCAGAGGCAATCCCAATGCTTTTCTCTTGATTGAGCTTTACCCCTTTCTCACGAGACCTTTGCAACATTGCGTGCAAGTTGTCGTCATGTTCCTTTTGGGTTCGTCCATAAACGAGGATATCATCGACGATTGCAACAACACCATTTAGACCTTCATATGTCTCGTCGATTTTGCGTTGAAATTCATCCTGAGCTGAAATTATGCCAAATGGAAGACGACGAAATCTGTATCGTCCTAGTATAGTGTTGAATGTCGTCAGCTTGGACGATTCCTCTGTTAGTTTTATTGCCCAGTACCCTGAACGGGCATCTAAAACACTGAAGTATTTTGCACCCGTTAGTTTGGGTATGATGTCTTCTATCGTTGGCAAAGGGTAATGTGGACGCTTGATAGCTTTATTGAGGTCGCGGGGATCTAGGCATATTCTGAGTTTGCTGGTTCTCGGTTTTTCCACGACCACAAGTGTGTTCACCCAATCGGTGGGCTCTGTTACCTTGACTATGACTCCTTGTTTTTCCATATTTTGCAGCTCTTCTTTCAGTCTGCCACGTAGAGCCAGAGGAATCCTTCTCGGTGGATAAACAACTGCATTTGGGTTTTAGATGGATTGTGCACTCCCCTGGAAATAATCCAATGCCATCGAATACATCAGCATAATCCTCCATGATGGACTTTTCTTTTTTAAGTGCGTTCACTGAGAGCACTAGCTTGATTAAGTCCAGGTCCAGGCATGCTTTTAGACCTAACACAGGCGGTAACTGATTTCAGTTCTTATGAAATGAGGCATGTGTATATGTTATGTATGTCACTGGTGATTTGTTGTGTCACTGGTGTTATTGTGTTTTTTTATTTCACATTAAATAAAATCTGTCACATGTGACATGATGATAATTTTAAATTCATTGAATTCTGCTACACTTAAGAGTTAAGCTTTAAAGGATTGTATCATTGCTTGTTTATAACTGTTTTTCAAATATTTTCATTGTTATAGCAAATACATGGTTGCGTAAATGAACTAACATCATTCAGTCACACTTTTAACAAACCTGATTAAAATAAATAAAACATAATCTCCTTATTAGTTAGATTATCATTAATTTTCTGTACCTCTGACTGCATGTAATGAAACAAATTTAAAATTAAAGCTGCGAGCAGCGATGACGGGCCCAAGCCGGTGGCACCGCCACCCCCGTGCCTTTAGGGTTGCTGTGCACGATGGGCAATAACGTAACCTCGCTTTGACTGTCGAGAAGAAGATGTGTGCTGTAGAGCTCCAACGAACATTCGCAACGACAGCTCTCGACCTAGTTAGAAGCATTTCTTGTTTGCATGACATGTGGACTTAATAAATCCTTATCTTGAGCCAAATAAACAAGCTGACATTCAGTACAACCTGTGTCTTTTGTTTAGAATACATACAAATGTTATTTATGTACCGTTTTTGTACGGTACATAAATAAATAAAGCACCGTTTTTGAAGACTGCGCATGATGCGAACGTGCTCTACTATGTAAGAACGAGCCGATTATTGAATCTGGAAATGGGTGGGGCCTGTAACACCTTTAGGAACCAAACGTGCAACACTCATAAATACCGGTTGTAAATCACATTCCATCACTCGTCTTTGAGATGGCTTCACGTGTTTGGATCGTCGGCAGTTCCATCATCCGCACACTGCATACTCGCTTCTGTGAGCAGCGCCTGGGCGGAAACCTCGGTCTTCAGTGTGAGATCACCTGGGACGGCAGAGGAGGCAGACTCTGGGAGCAGCTGTTTCCAGCTCTGCGCTCTCTCAGGGCCAAAGCTACAGCTCCAGATATTCTCATTATTCACCTGGGAGGGAACAGTTTGTGTCGGGTGGGCCGCAACCGCCTCGATTTTCTTCGGGAAATAAAGAGTGACCTGACCGAAGTCTTACAAATGTTTCCCAGAACCAGGCTGGTGTTTTCTGGCATTTTACCCCGTCTAAATTGGAGAGGACAGACTGGCAGGACTGGCTATGGCATTGAACGAAGCCGGCGGTGGATCAACGGCGCCATGTCTGGCTTCTTGGCAGAGAGGCAGATGCGCTGCATTCACCACAGAAACATCGGCTTGTTCCATCTGTGCAGAGACGGAGTCCACCTGAGACCAGAGGGAAACCAGCTTCTGCCGAGCAACCTCCGAGAAGCTCTGCAGGTGGAACTCAGAAGATGAAGCAACAAATGTCCTTTTAAGGGCAGCAACAATGGCTCTTTTAAGAGCCACATTCACTCATTCAAATAAAAAGCATTTTCCAAGTGTGTGAAATTCGTTGTTCCTCACCTTACTTGATGTCAGGTTTCAGATGACTTGTTTTTAAATAAAAATGTCGATTCCTCTTATCCATTCCTTTGTAAGCATTTCAATATAACTTTCAAACCATTTAAGAATCGTGCACTGTTTTCTGTGCTGACCACAATCCAAAACGTGCCATAAAGCAGCGGTGCTCAAACTTTTTGTTTTGGTTTATTTATATAAAGACACAGAGAATATTACTTGCCTTACCTGATTAGAATTATAAAAAAAATAACTAGGGAATCACTAAAACGAGAGAATTATTCTTATTTGATGATACTCTCAAAACATTCCACAACAAATCCTTGAAATTGAATGATATTCAGAACAGAACACGAATAAAAAAAAACGCTCTCTTTACAATCAAAATGTTTTTACATTTGCGATGTATTTGGATGCTAAACTATTCTTTATTATAGGCTTTGTACTTTACTCACGCTCCAATACCGACGTAGAAAATCATCCGCTTTACATGCGTAAAAATATGCTTGGAAACATCACAGTGGAGCGGTGCTTACTGTGAATGATACTGAATTGTACTACTGACTATTTAAACTAGGGCTGGGCGATATGGCAAAATATATTATCACGATATTTTTTTCCATATTGATCGATATCGATATTTGTTACGATATATAATTTAATAATGCTGCCCGTTTGAAAAGTATACTGATAATGATGCCTGAAGAAACCAGAAGGTTCAATAGTTGAACTATATAGTTTATTAACATAAATAAATAACAATGCAAATATTTAACTGTGCAAACATGGATTGGTTGAGAATATATTTTGTTATAAAAGAATATTGATAAACTTTAAATCTAAATGTTAACATTTTACTTTTAGCAAACATGCTTTATCTGCCTTGACAAAACAATGCAAGTTAGCTTGCCTTGTAACTGATTATAAAATATCAAACTAAAAGCTGTGACTACAGTACTATCACATCAAATTTCTTTGGCAGGGCAGCAAACATTTCAAAATGTTTGCAGAGGTACAACCAAGACAACAAATGTAAACAAGTGAACCACAATGTCCCTGGCAGATTTAAGTACTTAACTGTCAGATAAATAAAATATTAATTGTGTACTGGTTTTAAATATCTCAAATGTTTTAGAGGTAGCAATCTGAGTAAAAAGTGCAAAATGTAAACATTGTAAAGCAGTCACTATGCTACACCTTTTAGGTAGTGCTCATGTAACCCTAATTACCCTATTATAGGTTTTTTGCCAGAAAGACTAGTCTGCAAAACTTTTGGACGGAGTAACATTAACATGGGCCCGCATTGTCATACTCTCGGTGTGGTCGCTGGGATGGTACCTTTTCAGGTGACCGAAAAGGTTTTATTTTAGTGGTGGGAAGTTCGGATCATTTTACTGACTCGGATCTTTGAGTCTCGTTCAGCAAAATGAACGAATCTTTTTTCGAGTCATTTCGTTCATTTCAGCAGAATATAATTAAATGTCATGTTAAATAGCCCAAAACATCAAGTAGTCTACTTACGAAAATGTTGATTCAATTTGAAATAAATAAATAAAAATAAACTATAGGGTAATGCAGCCAAAGCCAATTTATAAGAAACCGAAATGTTAATTTATTAATTGGGTCTTAAGTTTAAGCTATTGCAGTTAGTTCACCTCACCTCCTTTTTCTCCGCCTCTTGTGTCATCGGGTTCGAACTTCAAAACGTTAAAAATACTTAGTTGTCGATGTCGACTCGTCAGTGTCTGTGTGTGGGCCGTGTGGTGTGACACAGCAGCCAATGCTCTCACTGACTGCATGCACATGCAGCATACCGGTCCGGATCCGGAAAGATAAATGATTAGTTCAAGTCTCGACTCTCGAGTCTTCGGGTTTGGGTTCGGCCGGGTCCGAGTCTTTCGTTCTTCCTGTCAGTCCCATAGAGACTATGCTGTCAGTACCGGAAGAGAAATGATTAGTTCGTCTCTTCGGTTCGAGTCGTTCGTTCTTCAAGTCAGACTCACAAACCCATAGCACAGCACTAAGTGCTATGGGTTTGTGAGTCTGACTTGAAAACGAACGACTCGAAACCGAAGAGACGAACTAATCATTCTCTTCCGGTACTGACAGCATAGTCCTATGGACTGACAGGAAGAACGAAAGACTCGGACCCGGCCGAACCCGAAGACTCGCGAAAGATGAACTAATCATTTATGACTTCATGTACCTTATGCGATGTTGCGCGCATGCGCGGTCAACACAAAATGAACGAATCACTCTCTGAGACAACTCGGTAGTCCCGAGTCATATTAAAGATTCGTTCAAAATGAACGAATCGTTCATGAACGACACATCACTATTTTATTTGTGTTTCCCGTCTTGGTTATCACCGACCGACGACATATTTCGCAGACCGTCTTTATTTGCGCGTCGTCGCTTTTCAGATATCCAAACCACTTCCATATAATTGACGTCTTGTTACCTTTTTTGTCAACAATTTCCTCAGCTTTGGAAGATAGTTCGAGTTCGTCGTTTCCACTCATTTTTTCTTTACACTCACTTTCTTCACTGCCGGTTGCTCAAACAGTGCTCTGCTAGCAAATGGGCGTGTACTTAGACGCACAAGCCAAAATCTGCGTTCTGACTGGCTGTTGTCCGTTTATTTCTGCTTTGTAATAGGCTGTTAGGTCTATCCATATCGAGTAAACATGTCAAAAGTTTATCATCGTAGTCTAAATAAATATTATCGCGATGCCATATCGAGATCGTTTTATCGCCCAGCCCTAATTTAAACAGAGTAATTTTTATATGTTAGGTTTACTATTTTATTATTATATTTTATTGCGGATATAATGAACAGGCTGCGATGTCAAGATTGCAATGATGGAGTGTGTGTGTGTGTGTGTGTATTTGTAACCTTAAGTAATCATGGTTTATTTATTCATTTGTTCTTTTATTTATTTATTATTTAACATGCATGTGTGCATTATTAAAAGTACCATTGCAGCAACGAGAACGGGTCTGAGCCAAATTATGTTAAAGATGTGTTCTGGTGACTGGCGTGTTTTTAAACCAATCAGATAAGAGTAAATCGAGAGTTAGCGATTAGCTCATCTGATTGGCTACATGAAGAAGGTCGACCCGCCCTCCACTTCGCACTCCCGTTGGAACTACGTCATTTCAACAACAAATGGTAGATTTATCAGAAAATTAATCAGAAAGAAAATCAATCGCAAAGATCGCAAAACAATAATTATAAAAGTGGTTGTTTGCTGCCATTTTTTTTTGTTTTCTTAAAAATGTAAAACACAAGCATATATGTTTTATCACAGGTTTACAATAAAAATAAGAGTGTGATTTCAAAGCATTTTGAAATTTGATCATCATTCTCGGACGTTTTGATACGTTCGGATCGATCAGCCCATCCCTACTTTCTTTAGACATATGTTTCATGTGTTGGTTTTAATAAAGACTCGGAGTACTCATAAAACTCACAGAACGAAATATGCGTCACACTTTACTGCGTTCTCAACAACATGTACAAGTCTTCTTCATACGTTAAAACAACGAGAATACAGAAAATAGGCTTAGAACTCCACCTAGTGGTTATATTATAGAATTAAAGGAGAAATTACAGGAGACAGCTTTATAACTGAAATGGCTTTAACTGAAATAGACTAAAGTTTAATATAACTATTCTGATAAGTGTATATTTCCAACATCATGTTTGTGTTATCAGTTTCTGTAAGTTTTTGTGACGTGTTTCAGAAAGATAATGGCTTAAGAGCAATAGTTTATTTTCATCTTAACCGGACATTGAAGTTGATCACTGCAATAATTCATAATTCAATATATTGATACCCGATTTCTTTATCAACTGTTTGTTCAATTGAGACATAAGGGGTGATTTCAAAGCATTTTGAAAGTGACACACTTCCTTCTGCCAGTTGGTGGCGCTATAACTTTGACTCACAGTAGTCACATCCATGTGACACACTGCTGAAGTTTCATCGAGATCAGTTAATATATGCAAAAGTTATAACACACTTCCTTGCTTTTATGCTTCCTTTGTGTGCTTTTTGGAGCTTCAAAGTTCATTTGCAATGTGTTCCACATTCAAACCAAAATATCTGACTCTAGGTCAAAGTATGAAACCAATACCCCACTTTTGTCTGAAGGTGGCGCTACTGAGCCCCTGCACCAGGCATCAAAAAGAAAATTCAAGTTTGAGGAGCTGCCACAACAACAGTATTTAAGATATCAATAATCCTTTCACACGTCTACATCTGCCGGGTGTTTACATTGTACACATAAAGTTTGAAGTAAATCGTGTAACAATAAGTGGGTGATTTTAAAGTATTTTGAAAGTGACACACTTCCTTCTGCCAGTTGGTGGCGCTACTTTGACTCACAATAGTCACATGCATGCGATCGGCCTCTTACAGCGAACACACCGCTGAAGTTTCATCGCGATCAATTAATGTATGCAGAAGTTATAACACTCTGACTGTTTCTCGTTTCTCGCCATCATTTCGTTTCCTCGCCACGGCCAAACCGTTAGAGATATCAAAAATCTGCCGGCAATTTTTCATGCTCAATGTCTTGACATCACGCTGACCGAGTTTGGTGGCGATTGGTGGAATTCTCTGGGAGGAGTATTCCAAATTCCATTGCGTGCGTTTTTCAAACAACCCTAAATAGACGGTTTCCTGTTGGTCTGGGGTAAAAAGTAAAAGTATGAAGGATATATGAAACGATGAGATCTATATGTGTACCCAGTTTCATATTATTACATGCAAGCGTGTTTTCGGCCCCTGTTCCAGGGGGCGCTGTCGAGCCCCCCTGCCACGCCCGGGTACCAGCTTCAGGCCGGCCCTAATGACCGCAGGTTCTGACCCGTGTGCAAAGTTTCAAGAGTTTTTGAGCATGTTAAGAGCCCCAAAAGTGCCCCGTAAGTCGTAAAAAAAAAAAATAATAATAATAATAATAATAATAATAATAATAATCCTAACGAAAACAATAGGGTCCTACGCACTTTGTGCTTGGGCCCTAATAATATTTCATAAACACCTTTAATATTGCTAAAGAAGGTAACACCAGTGACAAAAAAATGGTGAATGCGGTCTTTAAATACATGCACAAAAAAAATTAAAAATCATTAAGCTGTCATTTATAAGTATTCATAAAGTCAAAGAGTAATCAAATAATGTGGTCTAAAAATGTTAGAAAATTAAATACATTTTAAGACATCTTGACATACCAAAAGTGGACGTTTATGTAGAATGACCCATGTATTGTTTTCTTTTCTATATTAGAGTTTGGTTGGGGTGTACATGTGAAAAACGTGTCTAACATCATTTTGGGTTGTTAGTTGATGTGCATTGGCCAAATAAGAGACTGACAAGTTTGTGAGCAATCAGATTTTCCTATGGGAGGGTTTGTTTTGTTTTGGGAAGAAAAGTTCGAGAGAGAAGAGAGGAGAGATGAGAGAAACTGAGAGGGAGAAAAAGACGCGATTTTAGCGAGTGTTTAAAACGAGAATCTGCCCTGTAATCAGGAGTACTGCTCGTATTTCTGCACTAAGGAGGTGGCTCGTTATTACATCGGACGGTTACATGTAAGTTTGCATTCGCTGCATGTTTGGCTCGGCCAGAGTTGAACGCTGTGCATGTTGGCATACTTTCTAGACTGAAACTGTTGTTGTCATCTGCTTAAACCAAGCGGAGTTGCAGGATAAATTTGAAGACTTTTGGTTTCCCAGGATGAAAATGTCGGTGAGCATCGACTAGCTTTATGAGAATCCGATGCTCCAACAATCATCGCACCTGTTGTACACGGAGACATTGCAACACATGGGACTCAGGACCATTTCAAGGTGATGAATGCGGACGTGTTTCAACGCAAACTAGCAACCAGATTGAGGTAACCATCTAAACGTTCTTTTTGTTTGCTCTCTGGAGCGAAGGGGCCAGTTTCGTTTTCTCGGCCACTACGCACTCAAGCTCCGTGTCAGGGCTGCAACGGGGTGGGATGTAAACATTCGAGGGCACTAATGATATTGTGACTGTTTTTTTTCCTTTCCATTTTGATTGTATTTTTGAATATGATAAAAGCTTAAAAAGTGTTTAGTTACTGTTAAAAGTAAGACAATCTCAGAGGGTGGTTTTGACATATTTTATTTGTTTTTTGTTTTGTTTTCATTTACATTGTGAAATTCACATTCTTGATCCATTTCATTTAAATACAAAGTTAACTTTCATTGACATTTAATACAATATTTATTGGTTTAAACGTTTATTTGTGAGTGTGTGGGTGTTTTTTAGTTTAAAAGTGATTTATAAACAACTCATATGCTATAAGTAAACAGACTGCTTGCATGAA
This sequence comes from Xyrauchen texanus, assembly GCF_025860055.1. Lineage (NCBI taxonomy): Eukaryota > Metazoa > Chordata > Actinopteri > Cypriniformes > Catostomidae > Xyrauchen > Xyrauchen texanus. The sequence continues at coordinate 46,059,667 of NC_068281.1, read as the reverse complement.
GTGATTCCTTGGAGGTTAATCCATATTAGAAGACAGGATTAAAAGATCATTTAGAAATAAAAGAACTCAGGTCTTTATCAAAAACTCTGACCTTGTGCAAATGGTTGGTGGATAGGGGTTACACTTGTATTGAACCTGGAATATGCCTTTAATAAAAACATATCAAATGGACTTAAAAGTGCTTTCAAAATGGGTCCATAACAGGGAAAGTAAAGACAAATGGCAAGGACTGATGCAAGAGCATTGCATCTAGAATTATCCATCGATGTTTCTGATATTCTGTAAATGGCGAAAAATGTTCAAACAGTAATGGACTCTCAAGGAGGGACCTACGGGGGGGGATTCTGCCCTACAAAGCAAAAAGGCAGTAACTACGCAGAGTGCAGAACTGAGAAAAATGACTTTAAAGTTATCCTGTCATCCAGCCTAAGTAGTTGTAGGTAGATTATTGGACATGTGGCTGTTTTGTTACTTTATATTAGCTTATTCTTTGTACATATCAATCCTCATATTTAATTTGATATTTTACCCCTATTTTGCAGTTACTGTATTCTTGCTTTGTATTACTTACCAAAAACGTGGCACCATACCAAGGAAAAAGGCAGTAACTACAGATTCTCCCAAAACTATTTTGCAACTTGGGCTCTGGGTGTGTTAGATACACTGTATTTGAAATAATTGGAACCATTTGTTTTCCTGAACATGGATATACCGAACCCAAACTAATTTGACCATTTTAGGTCAATATTTTCCACCCGGAAGCTGTTCTGGTGCTGAAACGGCTGCTTAAAGTCTCACATTGCTAAGCTGTATCAAGGCCCAAATGGGGACAATTTATTTTGAATAGGACCACATTATTATGTGTATGTATTAGATTAATGTGTGTCTGGGGGTGTTTCTGTATCTGTAATGTAGTATCTGCTATACCTACAAATCACATTAATGTTAAAGCACTGCAAAACAACTTTCTTTGGAGCAATATAGGCAAGTTAAACTGCAATTCAACAGAGCAAAACAAAATAATTTTGCCTAAGTGTTTCTAAGGCTTTTCAAACTCTTATGATGATAACTAAGATAAACAAGTTGATGATTTTATATGGTGCAGTATCTGTTTCAGTAGGTTTATAAACACAAAGTACTGAATGAAATGAATATATGGGACAGATATTTCAAATTAGTAAACATACATTTAATAATAGATTGTAGATATATATATATATATATATATATATATATATATATAAATAAAATAATTTCATATGGTTATTACTCCTCATCCTCCACAACATTGCTCACAGGCAGGGAATACCAGAACACCCTCCTGTTTGGTGGCATGAGAGGACAAAGATTACAGATGTCTCTCTTCTTGACCTCCTCAACCCCTCTATTCAGTGGTCGCAAAAGAGTGGGCACCTTCAGCGAGAATTTCTTCATGAGGAAGTCCAATTCCATAAATTCAGTCTCCGTATGGGATAGTTTGTAAAAGAGGCTCTTGGAGCCACGCCGCACCTGCATCTCCGCCATCTCCCTAAGATTTGGTGCTTGCGCTTTCTTGACGTTGACGGTGGAGTGGCCATCCCTCCAATCTGTCACATTGGCATTCTCCAATTTGACAACATCCACCTTCCTGGAGTTGGAGCTTGCCACAACACTCACAAAGTCCTCGAAGTCGTAGACCACACCACCTGGACGGCTCCTCATTTGCTGCTTGACACCATGGTGGAAATTGTCTGCGCTCCTGCACGTGTGTCCCCTCTCAAAAAACTTTAGTGTGATGTCCTCCTGTGAAATGGTGTCACTGTTCACAAGAGTGACGAGTGAGGATAGAAGGCACCAGTTCTTATTCTGTGCACTGCAATTGTCCACCCAGAATATGGTGTGGCGTACATCCCGCTCCTTCTCCAATGCAGTTGTGTATGCTGATGTAATTTCCGCTGCATTTCACCCAGCCATTCCCTCGTGCCACAGTACAGCGATGGTGTTTTTTTTCCCCACTGAGGCAAATGTTTCGTAGTATGCCACGATGCAACGAGTAAATACTGCTGACTTGACTCCTGGCATGCGTGGCAGCATTATCACCTTCTGGAGGTCCATGCTCCGAACTGATGTCATGTCCGGCCAGTCCCTCTCTGCATCTGCCTGGTAGCTTTGGCGGCTCTCTAGGGCAGACTGCTTATGTTTGTTCCACCTTAGGCACTCTGGACAATCTGAGCTTTCAGTCTCCCTTGTGTGGCAGTTCACATGTTCAGCATGTTCCAAACAGTCCTCACATTGCTCCTCCCCAAGTTTGGCAAAGCTGATTTTTTTTGTCTTTTACAGTGTTCCTGTATGCTTCATAGGAGCAGGCGTTTCCTTTATCCAGGTAGTCTGAATGCATCATCTTTATTGTGATGTCAATTGGCAGGTACCGTCGATTTGGGGCATGCTCCCGTCTGTAATGGCTCACACAATGATGGGAGGACTCAATGTGGTCATCAAAGGTCTTCACGTCCATCTTGTTGACTGCAGCCTGCCTTCCTCTCTGGCCTTGGATGGAACCAGTGGCCTGGTGTTCGACTTCCCAATCATGGAAATGACTAGACTGTCATTTTTAGGGTGATAGCCCAATTATGACAGGAAAAACATTTTGCAGACCTGTCTTGGCTCTCCTTTCTGGTTTTGCAGCCGGTAGATGAATGAGCGGCCATGGCGATTTTCTGGGCCGGTTGTTGTTCTTTTGGTTGGCATTGGGGTAACTGAGTAAAACATCCATGATCGTCTTTCTGTGTAGGTCATCTCCCAGTATTGACTCAATATCTCCCTCCGTCTTTCCTCTGAAATATGGTCTGTACACCTTCTTCGAAATTTGGCACCACATGGCTCTCTCATTGGTGGTCGACGTGATTCCACATCAGGCTGTGGCCCTGGCTGTGGCTCTGGCTGGGGCTCCGGCTCTTGAACTTGTTCCCCTGGGTCTCCAAGTTCCACTTCAGTCTGTCATCGTAGGGATTGGGACATAATCTAGGTCTGTAATGTCATCATATAAGCTGTCCACGCTGGTGGTATCCAAAGTGCCCAGGGTGGTCCACTCCATTTCTTTAGCGGGGGGCAGGACTTGCTGCCTCTTTGATGGAATACCAACATGTGTATCTTAAATGAAAAAGAGAGAAAATTAGTGGCATGAATGTAATTCCACATCTGTCTGTGTCTGTCTGTCTGTCTGTATACTGCAACAAATTATTATTATTATTATATTATATGGACCTACAGGACAACATCTTCACTCTGATCAATACATAATGATGTCTGTATATCATAATATTTCATTGTACAGGGAATAACTTCAATTAGGTCCATGACAAAATAATGCATGAATTAAACACAATAAATTAATAATTTTGCACCCTTAATGAAAATGAAGAAAAGCCAACACACAAAAACGCAGCCTGGCTTCATAAGTTACATTAGGCCAACAATAATTGGATAAAACATAGAAGCTTGCAGTCATGCAGAGGGACAACATTTTCATAGGTTAATATAATTAAGGGGAATTAAATATATAATTTTATATTCAGAAGAAGAAACCGTGCAATAAATAAATGCTTAGGAACAGGAACCAATGTGTTTGAGCCTGAGAGCTAAGGGGGGCGTAAATACCTGCCGGCTCGCTCTGCAGATGTTTGTTTTTGTTGAAAGCATGGATGCAGTAAAGAGAAAGATGTCAGTTTTGCTCACAACTCGCTAACTTCTCTAAACAGCGGACATAGTCTTCAAACAGCGGCCCCGAAGAGAGTGTGTTTTAAGTTGAACAGACACCTGTCACGTTAAAGCAGGGGTTCTCAACCTTTTGCAAGCTGGGCCCCCCCAAAGCTGGTTCATTGCAGTTGGGGCCCCAGTGCCCCCCGCCCCGCCCCATGCTTTATTGTTGTTGTTGTTATTATTATTATTATTATTATAATTGGCAGTAGCACCAGACTTCTAATGTGAGTTGCAGGCATTATTATTATTATTATGAGTAGTAGTACGCCTACTAGGCTATTGCTATATAATTATATGAGGTTACATGCTTTATTGTTGTTGTTAATATTATTATTATTATCATCATCAGTAGGCCTATTATCATTACTAGGCTATTGCTATAATTGGGAATTGGCACCAGACCTCTGATATTAATTTATGCTTTATTATTGTTATTATTACTAGGCCTAATAGTAGGCATCATCTGCATTTTTTACAGAAGCTTGCTGGTAGGTGATGTTAATGTGAGACCTGAGCCTGCTTTGCCTTGCAAAGATCCTCAATTCTTGGCTCAATGTTTGATAAACATAGCCTCAAATCATCCTCGATTTGTGCACAATTGCAGTATTTCGTTTTGAGTGCTTTGAGAATCCTGCCTCACACAAATATGTCGACGCGAAAGGAAGGAGAATCTTCAAGGAGACGTCACAGAGTTCAGGGTATTCCTGCATCAATGCTGCCCAGAATGACGAAAGAGGGCAGGAGCTAAAGAGTTCCTTCAGTCTACTGTCACTCTTCAGCTCAATAAGCTGTTCCTGCATATCAATTGATAGCTCGTTTGCTGTGCACACAAACGGATCTCGAACCCACGCATAAGAGCGATAATCCTCTTTAAAGTACGTCGCAAATTGTTTTCTTATTGCTGACAGGTGCTCAGACGCTGATTGAAATAGGGAGGAGAAATCGTGTGACGTGCCTGCATCAGTGATAAAGTCTGCAAGGCTGGGGAACATGTCGCAGTTCCCTCGACTGATGCGGCCATGCCAGAGGTCTAGCTAGGCCACGCTCACGCCCCGTCATTGCCTGCGCACCATCCGTGCATAGGCCAACGCATCGGTCCCAAGCCAAACTATTTTCACGGATAAAAATATCTAGGACATCGAAAATGGCTTCTCCTGTAGTGTGATACTGAAGAGGCCGGCAAAACAGGACATCCTCCTCAATCGCCTTGTCCCGCAGATACCTGACATAGGTGAGGAGGTGTGCCTGCCCAGCATTATCAGTGGATTCGTCCAGCTGCAGCGCATAGTAAGGACTCTTTTTACGAACTCTATCAGTTGCTCTCTGATATCATTGTACATGTCTACAATTCTCCTAGCGACTGTGTCATTGGACAGTGGTACTGCACCGAGTTTGGCTGCTGCACTATCACCTATCATTATTCTGCACATGTCTTACACTGCCGGCAAAATGAGAGTCTCGGCGATTGTATGCGGTTTACCCAGTTTACCGATCCTTTTGGCCTCCAAACACTGTTTAGACACAGTGCTGTGCACTGAAATGGTTGCCTGTTGCTGATGGAGGCCATCAAGCTTTCTTTTAAAATATTCAGCTGGTTTATTTTTAATTCCAGCATGCTTTGTTTCGAGGTGCCTTTTTAATTTGCAGGGCTTCATACTGTCGTTTGCCAGCACCTCGGCACACATGACACACTGAGGTCTCAGATCAGCCGTGACTGTAAACCCAAATTGCAGGTATGCTTCATCGTACCTTCTAAGCTTTTTTGCAGCTGGTGGTGCGTCGGTTGACTTGTTGGTCCTCACAAGAAATTTCTCCATTTTGATGTGTTTTCAATAAAGTTTAGGCAGTATGTAACTGTGTGTGTGTGTGGTGTATGTTGAGAGACGCATCAGGAGCTAATCAGTCGGCACAATCTTTAATTAAATGAACAAAATAATTATTTTGCAGACAATTCAGATTTTATTTTAATACTTAACGATTGTAGTCCTCGTCAGTGTGTGCGTGTGTGTGTGTGTGTGTGTCTTAGTCGTGTGGGTAGTTTTAGCTAAGTGTAGCTACTGCCTAGCAGTTAAAAAAAAATACTGGCTAGGGCTGAGATTTGATCTAATCTTAAAAAAGAATGTTTGTGTGTTTAGTCTTTAAAAAGAGTGTTGGGGTTTTGTAGTAAAGGCCTATATAAATCGAGATTGATAAGACTAGCGAGAGCTGGCACAAGCAAACTTGGCAAGAGACTAGACTAGAGTGAATGGAAAGCTATGTCGTGAGTCAATGTAAATGCAGTGATTTATTTTTGTGTGAGAGTGAGTGAACATTTACACCCCGCTCTGTAAGCCAGGGCGGGAACGGCGGCGGCCATGCGCGATTCATTTGCAGCCTGGACGCGGAAGGGTGTGTGTCTCCTCTCTGCTCTAACTGCTGCGCGATGCTACTGAGAGACTGACCGCCTGTGAGTGCTTTTGGACGGGAGAGGGGCTCACGGCAGCACCCGCTGTTCGTTGAGCACAGCAGGCCTAACTGCAGAGTGATTCGTGCTTTCGAGTCTCCAAACACCACAAAAGTCTCCAAAAACACCAGTAAAAGTCGCTGGAATTGTCGATTTTGACAACAAAAAAAAAAAAGCCGCCAGGAGGATGATTTGTTTGTGTTATAATCAGTGCTTGTGTTATAATCAGTGCTTGAAGTGGGGGCACTCTCTTTGCATTGGCAAATCATGACATTTTTACATTGAAAAACAAAACTTGGAGATATTGCTGTTACAACAATGTATTGTTATTTATTTAGCATAGCGCATCTCACAGCAATACTCAATCGTGTTTTGAATGATTCAGTGTTGTGAACGAATCGGTTGAGTCAAAGATTCAATGACCCATTCACAAACATCTGTCTCATTCTTGATGAATCGGCCGTTTGAACGAATCGTTTGAATGAACGACTCAGTGACTCGCTTAATGAAACCGCTTATGCTTATAACCTGCATTTGCGCTCACTATCGACAAACCAATCAAATTTGTTCAAAACTTTTTTTTTTAAATCAGTCCAAACACATTTTAATTTTTATTCAGGAGTTATGTATATACAAAACTATAACTTTTTATGACAGTAGTTTAGTGATAAAAAAAATTTGCAAAAAAAGTTTTTTCCAGTTTTTTTTCCCTTCCATCGTAGCCTACTCGCGCCCCCCCGGGAGAGTGTCCGCGCCCCACCGGTTCAGAACCACTGCGTTAAAGAATAACTGTTACACCGATAGCTGTGTTTATGGACAGTTATATTCTCCTGCTGGACAACAACACCGTGAATGATTAGCCTATGGAAAATGAAGACGCCGTTCATGTAGGCTAATAAGAGCAAAGATCATCACGCTGGCTGCTTGGATGTTATGGGATAGCCTGATGCCTTTAGAAGTTTTACCTCCACCCAAAGGTTATCTTTTGGTGCTGTTTCTGTCTGTCTGTTCGTTAGTAAGAAAACTCGAAAAGTACTGTACGGATTTGGATGACATTTTCGGACAACATGGGTTAGGACAAGGAACAGATTACTATATTTTGGTGGTGATCCGGAACACTGGACATTTGGAATTGTATTGCCTCAGTGACCTATTAGGCTACCTTGACAGAGGTTAGTGCTCTCCGAGTGCTTTTCTAGTTATTGAATATTTTTCCACCGCTGGTTGGATTATAACTTTGTGACATGAACAAAAAAATGATGACATGGCATCGGCGATGATGTGAATAAAGTTACAGCTAGGAGCAGGGAGGATCAGGGGCAGGTAAGCAAAGCTATTTAAAACATCGCCTGTCAATTAGCATAATGCTATCTGAATGGACCTCTGAGAGGAAGTCCCGCCCTGGCGGCTGACAGGTGTTTATATTGTGATAGCCTAGCCTCTAAATGTTTAATCTGTCACTGTTACTTACCATTCTCCGGGTATTTTCTTTTCAACGCCAGTTCGACCATCTTCTTTCCCCGGCTTAGAAGTTAGAAGGGTGAAATCGCAAATGTTAAAACCGTCCCGTGAGGATGCCGCGAAGTCAGCTGTGTGTGTTCACCATGGAAACAGTAACTTCACTGCGCAGCAACACGGTAAAACCTAACAAGAATACAGTAATGGATGTTACTGTACTCATGCTTTGTTTCACTAGGGCTTTTTGCAGTTACTGTACAAACGACTACCATTTTTCTCCAAAACGACACACATTTGAGATAAGATGTTTTGTCACATAACAAAGGATGCCTTGAATGTCATGAAAATAACTCATTTTTTAACAAAAATGCAGTTACTGCCTTTTTGTTTTGTAAGGCAGAATTCACTACGAATGAATTGCATCTGGTAAAAGCAGTGGTTATTTGCACATGCTGTCATTGCTGTTTAGCGATTCACTGAAAAATTATGCAGATCAGGATATGAATGTTACTTTTAAGTACACAAATCAATAAATTACAACAAGCGAAGTTTAATTTCATGGTCAGACAGGGATAGAAATCTATTCACGATAAAGGAGTTAGAAAATGCAGAACTTTATTAGTGTTAAACTGTTTGTTGTGGTGGAAATTCATTATGGGAACAAGATGGCTGTCCAACTTGTCTGTTGAACACTTTCAGTACTCTGGAAATATGTGCAGTTGATAATGAGTTGGTAACCCCAGAATAAAGTTGTATAAAGTACAATGTAAATATTAGACCGATCTAAGTTTTTTTTGCAACTGACTGAAGTCTTAAAGGAGACCTATTATGTCCCTTTTTACAAGATGTAATAGAAGTCTCAGGTGTCCTCAGAATGTGTTTGTGAAGTTTCAGCTCAAAATACCCCACAGATAATTTATTATATCATGTTATAAATGCCTCTTTTTGGGTGGAATCAAAAACACGCTGATTTTGTGTCTCTCTTTAAATGCAAATAAGCTGCTGCTCCCCGCCCCCTTTCCGGAAGAGGGCTGTGCCTTTACAGCTTGTGCTTCGGATACAACAGCAACAACAAATCAGAACCGATATGACTGACAGAGTAAATACCGGAGTTCAGCCATACATGTATGAATATATATATATATGTATGTACATTTTCTGAAAATTCTGCTTTATATTGACACTCATTCACAAAGCAGTCCGGTGTAGAATGATTTGCACAAACATACACACATTTTTGCATGTTTGGGGGCACATTTCCTTCAAAAACAAAACTTGTCCACTGCATCTTCAGTGGCTCTGATGCCGGGAGTTCATGAAGACCCTTATGGGTACGTTCACATACAACACGAAGAACATTTTCGCCTCGCATTGTTCACGTGAGTTTGACCGGTGGATTATAAATGTGTTTTTAAACTCGTGTTCCCGTGAGTATTCCCCCTTCTCCTCTGGAGAAGGACAGGAGGAGGGGCTTCTACAACTTGGTTCATAGTAAAGTACAACCAATAGCTGGAATCAAGTAGACGCGCATATTTTCAGAATTTACCAGGTAATCCAACTTCCTTGCTCACTTTTCTCCAAGCGTTGTCTTTTTTCGTCCGGTCTCTGTACATGTATGACGTTGTGTCATACAATTCCAGGTGCCCACACACCGCTACGACAATTTTATCATTCATTTTCCCAGATTTCTTTTGCTACTACATCAGTATGTCAGTGACATCCAGACAATCGCAATGCGTCATGCGGATTTTTCGCTCGAGTTGAAAAATTTGAGAATGAAGTATGTCTATTCACATCTTTGCATTGACTTTGTATGTAATGTAAATGTGTATGTTTATATGTAAACACTTATGATACTTACGAAGCTGAGACATTATTCTTCTCACTGTATCTGCTCCAGCATGGGAAAAAATGGCGGAATGTGTGTAGATCACTCGGGATAATCTATGACAGGGGTGCCCAATACGTCGATCGCAAAGACAATGCTGATAGATCGCATAAAATTTTTATGTAGACATGCACGTCAATGGCACCAATGACATCGGTCAATCCTGTGACATAATGCTTCTTGATGGGGCAATTATTGCATCTTAAAATGACTGTGATTGTTTAATAATTTGGATCTGTTCTTTACGCAAAGTGAACAGAAGTCTAGGAACACACAGAACGAAACAGGACACTCCAGCAGAGATGCATACAGAAAACAACTGATTAAACATTAACCACAACAAACTATTAAATGTTGCTGAATAAACTTTAAATACTATAAATGAAATTAAAATCAAAGCCCAACATATATAATGACAGAATTGTACCCACACGTCTAATTTCACAATGATAAAATTAAAATGCTCTTTGCGAGTCTACTGACTCCAAAGGTTTCTCATTGAAAGCAATGCGCTTACCAGATGCGTCGGAAACATACACAGAATGCTGCTTTTGCGTCCACTTATTGACGCAGGAGAATCTTTCACAAGTTGCTCGCGCTTGATCTGTAACACTCACATGAGCCGGTGGAAGATGAATGCATCACAGAGACATTCTCAGGCTACGTCCAGATACATTTAGAAACTGTGTTTTCAGATTGTTCTCTTTTCCCTGTCCACAATACAATGCAAAGACAGCGTTTTCAAATGTATCCACTTGGGAGAGTTCTCTAAATGCTCCATTTCTGCTGTCAAAATCAATGTCCCAGTGTGGATGGAAGGCCAAAACTTAGAGAAAAATACGTTTTCAAACTAAAACGTAATATTGTGGACGTAGCCTCAAACACGTTTTTAGCCTCAAGTTATATTTACTGTCTATAATAATCGTTGCTGATGCTTGAATTGTTTTGGTTTCATTGCAGGAGCTCCAGTTCGTGAGGACATGAAAACATGAGATGTTGGTCTTTCACCTGGATCAAAGAATGTTCCAGTCCCAACTACACAACATCAGACTTCTCTTCGAATTTGTATAGATGGGTGTAAAAATCTTGTTTCAACTTAACAAAAGAGTTTGTCATGCCTTAATTTTAAATTGAGTCAACTTAAAAGGAAAAGTTGTTTAAACGGAACATAACTCTTAAAATGAGCTTAATATATTTGTTTAATCAACTTTATCGTAGTTACATTCAAAGTGAATATACAAATTCAATACTTATATTATCTTTTAATATTATTGATAACCATGTAAGTAGTTAGGCCTATCCCATTGTCAGAAGTAAATTAAACTGCCATTTGGTGGTAAATGTCCAGTTGATGGTCAAAGACCAACATCAAATCCCTTTATTATATTCAGACTTAAGCTTGTCAAAGAGACATGCATGAGCGTCAACACTTCACATGCAAATCACAATTATGGTGACAATCAAACACATCAAGATTTTATTTTTTATTATTATTGGTCACAATAAGCTGTGAATTACTGGTAACAGTATCGGTCACAAAATTACATATCGTAGCATCCTAATGATTACAACAAGAATACAGATGACAAGAAATCTTGTGTAATGTAAGCAGTACAGAGTTTCAGGTAGTCTGATAGTCGTGCAGTGAGGGCACGGCTCAGTGACGTGCACAGACCATAGCAGGGACAGGGGCGGAAGAATGAAAACAGACTCTGATTTTATTATTTATTCTTGAATAATTTCTTTGCTTTTTGAGTATTTAAGCATTTTTATTGTAGTAAATAATGTTTTTTTTTCCCCTTCATTTTTCTCCTTTGCCATAAATAACAGCCAATTATTTTATATTTCTCACAAAAAGCAACATGGTATTACACTTGTTTATTTATAGATTTTCAGACATGGTCTGATAACGTCTCTGGTTACACATGTAACCTCTGCTCCCTGAGATGAAGGGAATGAGACATTGCGAGAAATCACTTTGGGGATTCCTTCTCCGATAACCTAGTAGATGACCTTGTACAATAACTTCAATCCTGTGATTGGCAATGGTGTTTGAGCCCCAGCCCTTTAGGTGTGCAGTTGGCCTATGTAAGCTGGTGCAAAATCACCATCTCTTAAGAATTTTCTGACTGAGAGACAAGAGTGCATCATCATCAATCCTCCACCTGGTTGCATAGGCGGAGTTTGACATTCGAGCCAGGGGGGGGCAAAAAAAAAAAATCATTGTAGCAGCTGGGACCTGCATGGCCTATCAATTGGGGAACTCAGCACTAGCACATATGGACAAAACAAACATGCTAAATAAACACATATTTATTTTTAACCCAAGAAAAAAAACAGTAGGCCTACAATACAATCATATTTGTAAACCGGTAGAACTTCGCATAAACAGCCACTTGACTTCGCATCGCATCTTCGTTCAGAACTTCGGACACAATTAGGATCAATGAAATGTGGACCACTTTTGCACTGTTAAAATATTAATGAAACATTTAAAACATTTTGAGACACGGGAAAAATGAACAGTCACGCAATAGCCTACTCTCCACTTTTGAAACATATTGAACAGCATATTGAAAGCAGTGTGTTGAGTTTCTCCAGCTTAAGCAGTTATTTGGCAGAGAAATAAAACTTACAGACCTAGACATTGTCCAGACTAGTGCAACAGTAATTTTCGTTTTTTGTCCTGCATATGCGTCGATAATGGTCTCAGGTGAGAGCTTGCCCGTAATGTCGCTTTCGATGTGAAGGATCGCAAACTCCGCACCTGCCTGGTTGTCTAATGGTTAGACAGAGACCTGGAGAGGACTTAAAGCCACATTGTCTTGCACCTACTGTGAAATTTGGTGGAAGATTTGTGATGATCTGGGGGTACTTCAACAAGGCTGGAATTGGGCAGATTCGTTGCAGAGGCTGGAATCTGGTAGCTGCATGAATTTTTGCACCAGGAGTGGCATAAAGACATTCAACAACACTGTGAAAGACTGGTAGAAAGCTGTGATTGAAAATCAGGGTTATTCCCCTAAATACTGATTTCTGAACTCTTCCTAAGATAAAACATTAGTACTGTGTTGTTTAAAAATGAATATGAATTAGTTTGCATTATTCGAGGTCTGAAAGCGCTGCATCTTTTTTGCTATTTTGACCAGTTGTAATTTTCTGCAATTAAATGCTCTAAATGACAATGTTTTATTTGGAATTTTTGAGAAATGTCAGTACTTTATAGAATAAAACAAAAATGTTAATTTTACTCAAACGCATACCTAAAAGTAGTAAATCCAGAGAAACTAATAATTTGCAATGGTCTCTTAATGTTTTCGAGAGCTGTACATAATAAAAAGAATTGGGCTCACCTGCTGAGTGTTGGAACATTAAGCGCTCCAGACAGAGATGACTTGTGAAGAGATGAACACCACATCTAAGTTGTAAAACCTAGCAAACGTGCTTTGTGAAGACCAACCTGCTCAATTTGTCCATGCCCATGAAGAGGCCATACCACTAGGTGAATGCGTTTTCACACCAATGGGGCATCTGTCGCCATGTGATTCATAAGCGAGGGCAATTGCATCAATGAGCCAATGAGAGAGCCTTTGCTTGGAAACAGACATGCAATTTGATCATCCTCCATAACAACCAAAGAGCTGCTCTGACAACTCTGACAACTAGCAAGCGCACTCCACGTACATGTATACTCCCCGCACAGGGCATAGCAAATACATCTCCTGCTCCTCATCCGAATAAAACGATGGGGGAAAGAAGGCTTTGTATGTGGACCACCTGAGCTCTGAAGGGTGTGGATCGAACCATAGGCACATCGCCTTTTCTGGGTTTGATGGTGGATTTGAAAGACCCAGCCCAAATTCCAGGCGGGAGCTGTCAACCAATTGCGCCTGCATATCACCCACCTGTTTAACTGAGGCCAGAGCCAACAAGAGTGCGGTTTTTAGAAAAAGTACATGCAACTCAACAGATTCTTATGTTTCAAAAGGGGGGATTCATGAGTGCATTCAGCACCAGATTTAAATCCCAAATTAGGCCTGTAGCAGGATGAGGGGTATTTAAGTGCTTCGTTCCCCTAAGAAATTTTATGATTAAGTCATATCTGCCTATAGAGGAGCCAGCCTCTTGGGCATGATATGCCGACATAGTCGCTACATAAATCTTAAGTGTTGGCGGGGTAATACCTGTGTCTCTGCTCTTGAAAGAAAGTAAGGATCTAGTATCTACATTGCCTAAGAATTCAATGGGTCTTTACCACTCGATGAGCACCAATTTGCAAATACATGCCATTTCAGTGCTTCGTGGACGGAGCTCTAGCCTGCAAGATGGTATTAATTACAGACTGAGCTGATTCTGGCTCATTCGACGCACTCCGTTCTGGGGTCACACATGTAGGTTCCACAGTTCCGGCTGGGTATGTTAGATCGTGCCCAATGCTTGAGAGAAGAGGTCCCTCCACGGAGGGCTGTCCAGTATCTCCATCATCTACTGAAACCAGGACTGATTGGGCCATTTCGGTGTTCTCTCTGGCTCTGATTCTAACAGAATGGAGGAGGAATACCGGGGGAAAGGTCACTTGCATTTCACAGGACATTGGTGTGCCAAGGCTTCCACCCCCAGTGCGGCTTGGGACATGGAGTACCAGAGGGGACAGTGGGCATTTTCCGAACAGGCAAATAGGTCAACTTCCACTTTGCCAGATACTTATCAATACCTCAGGACATATGAGGATGAAGTCTCCATTCCCCTGACATCGCTCCCTGGCACAACTGCAGATCCGCTCTGCAGTTCAGGCAACCCGACTAATGTTGCTTGCAGGAAGAGATGGTGCCCGCTCCACAGGAGAGGATGCTGTGCCAGGCTCATCAATGGCAGCGAACAAGTTCCACCCTGACGATTTATGCATGCCACTACTGTCATATTGTCAGAACGAATCAGAACATGGTGAATCACTATGTTGGAATGAAAAACCTTCAAGCCTAGGAAGTCAGCTAGCAGTTCTAGGCAGTTGATGTGCCATGCCTGCTTCGCACCTGTCCACGTGCCGAAAGCTGGGCATCCATCGCACAACGCACCAAAGTTGAGCAACGTGTGAATGTGTGTGTGTGCATTTTGCGCAGGTGTGGCGAATGCATTTGTTTTTTTTTGTTGTGTGAGAAAACTGTCTATATAAACACAGCACACAGAAACAACTTGTATAACCTCCTGGTGAACTCTGGTGTGGAGGGAGAGTGAACATTTTTTCTATGGACACAACACACAGAAACAACATATATTTGTAGCCTCTAGGCGAACTCTGGCAGGTAGGGGAAATGAACAGCATGAATTATGTGGGTCTGGCTTCAACGAAGGCTCAGCTATATATGTTGAAGTCAGAGCAGCTGCAAGGACATGGCATCATCTCCATTGTCAGATCAGCCAAACGTAATAAGGCCGTGCACTCCGACAGAGGGCCGGATCTCATCACGTGTATACTGTACTGGCGAGGACGCTACATCGGATGATCGGGAGGGCTCGTAGGGGTTGCGCTGGTGCAAGATCCTCCTCGAATTCATCCATCTTAACGTTGCAGCCCCACTGTGCCTCCTCATGTGGTCCCTCGGGATCCCACTGGGCGGGTGGGAGGGCGGGATCTTCCCTCAAATCGTGATGCACAGAAGCGGCTCTTTTTATGATATAGTAACATATATATATATATATATATATATATATATAAATACTTTTAGTATAAAGGATATAATATCTCCTGCCAGAACACTGCGGGAATAGTGTGGGGTCTCGCTGAAGCGCAGCGTTGTTTAAAGACGAGCATCTGAAGCAAAGAACCCATTCACCCAGAAGCATCTTTGACGGCGAGGCTGAGAGAATCTTTGCTGGAACACCAAGTAGCAGTGAGTCTTCTTGCTGCAGGTGCTGAGTAGTACAGGCGATAAGTCGTCCTGTCTGCTTCTGCAGAGAAGATCCCATCCGCTGAAGAATTGTATCTCGATGGAGAAGCATAGAGGGCTTCCAAGAGGAGAGATAATGTCGCTGTCTTGAAAGAAGATATTTCTGAAAAAATTCAGATTTTGTGCCCACTAATATAGGCCAACTAAGTGCCTAAAGGGGCGGTGCTCAAACACCATTGCCAATCAGAGGATTGGCATTATTGTACAAGGGCTTCAACCAGGTAGTCGGAGAAGGAATACCCAAAGCGATTTCTCACAGTGTTGCGTGAACTCAATCAAAAGGAAACCCCATGTTTTTGACTTGTCATAGTAAAACCATGGTATTTTTTAAAGTACCTTGCTTGTAGTACAATGACAGTATCATGACATATAAATGTAATAATCATTCAGTACCATGTTATTACCCTGGTAATGGCACAGAGCTTTTTTGGTTAGGGCTCTCATGTAGAATCCTTAGAATCCTTTATTTTGGTCACACATTATACGCACAGTTTTTTGCATATATACAGTGAAATGTATTAGTTTTCACATATCTCAGCTAAGCTGGGGTCAGAGTGCAGGGTCAGCCACACGACCACACCTATTATAATTAATAGGATTATGTACACTGCAAGTGCACTGTTGGAAATGTGGTAGCAATCAAATTGTATTCTTTTGATGAACTTACAACACAGTACATGGAGTGGTCTTTTTATCTGACCTGTTATTCATCTGAGGTAACAGCACTTTGATGTTCCGGGGCAAAGTCCAAACTGCGTTACTGTCCCTTGAATGGAAATGCTGCGGGAGGGACAACATTCGAAAGCTCAGTCAAACGAATGTGAGAAAATTAAGTGTTTTACCGAAGGGCCTTTCCACATTAGCGAAGAGCAAATTCATACAGTAATGCCATGTTTCCACCAGAGTACCCACTTCAAGGGATCAGCACTTCAGAGAGAGTAGGGCATAAGGAGGATCACTTACGATTGGAATCCACCTCCGATCTGCTGTTGCGTGCACTGTTAAATGCACCTCTGCTTAATTTTCTTTAACAAAGAAATCTCATAACACATTATTACTGTTATTGTGATATTATTATGAGATTTAATTGTTTTATTTAACTATTTTATTATTATAATTACAAATTCTTCCCTTTTTCTGAATGACCAAAAGGGCACCTTAAGATTTGTGAATGAAAGGGACTCACGCGCCTGCTGCCCCCATTTCTGTGCACGCCACAGGCACTGCTTAAGGCTTCCCTTTTGCATGAATTTACAGGTGTGAACACAGATGAATTTTGAGTCTCTTTGCCTGTATGAAACCCTTTCCACACTGATGGCATGTAAACGGTCTCTCACCAGTGTGAATTCGCATGTGCAAACGATGTGCTTCTCTACGTGCAAAACTCTTTCCACACTCTTTGCATGTGAAAGGCTTCTCTCCAGTGTGAATTCTCATGTGCATTTTAAGGGTTCCTTTCCGTGCAAAAGCCATTCCACACTGAAGGCACGTGAAGAGCTTCTCTTTAGTGTGAACCCGTTTATGCACAATAAGGCTTCCATTACAAATAAAACTCTTTCCACACTCTTGGCACGTGAAAGGCCTCTCTCCAGTGTGAATTCGCTTGTGCACATCAAGGCTTCTACTATAAACAAAACTCTTCCCACACTCTTGGCACGTGTATGGTCTCTCTCCAGTGTGAAATCTCATGTGAGTCTGTAGGTTTATTTTTTGTGTGAAACTCTTCCCACACTCTTGGCATGTAAAAGGTTTTTCTCCAGTGTGCATTCTCAGGTGAACCTTAAGACCTGTTTTTAGTGCAAAACTCTTTCCACACTCTTGGCATGTAAAAGGCTTTTCTCCAGTGTGAATTTTCATGTGCATTTTAAGATTTTCTTTCACTGTGAAACCCCTTCCACACTGATGGCACGTGAAAAGCTTCTCATTTTTGTGAATTCGCTTGTGCACAGCAAAGCTTCCACTATAAACAAAACTCTTCCCACACTCTTGGCACATGTAGGGCCTCTCTCCAGTGTGAATTCTCATGTGACACTTAAGACTTTTTTTGGCTATGAAACAGTTTCCACATTGAGAGCAGGTGAAGGGCTTTTTGGCTTTTTTTCGGTCAGTTGATTCCGTGTTATATTTCTTGTCCTCTTCATTCAGTTCTTGACTTTCCTCTTTCACATTCAGGTCTAAAGTGAAAACAACAAATTGTCAAAATTAATTGCAAGAGTGACAAGCCTGAAATGAATGAATATTAAAGTAATGTATCATGATGTGTTTTGTTAACACATACAGTTCAGTTCCCTTTTAGGAAAAAAAAGAAAGGAAGGGTTTGACAAATCGTTTTGGAATGTACAGCTGAAGTAAGAAGATTGTGAATGTATACACTTAGGTTGAAGTGATTAAAACTCATTTTTAACCACTCCACAGATTTCATATTAGCAAACTATAGCTTGGCAAGTCGTTTAGGAAATCTACATTGTGCATGAAAAGTCATTTTTCCAACAATTATTTACTGACAGATTGTTTCAGAAGACCTCAGAAAAACAAATTGGGGACCCCCAAAAGTCTGGCTCATCCTTAGGAGCAATTTCAAATGCCTGAAGTTACCATGTTCATCTGTACAAACAATAGTACGAAAGTATAAACACCATGGGACCATGCAGCCATCATACCACTCAGGAAGGAGACGCATTCTGTCTTGTAGAGTTGAACATAGTTTGGTGCGAAAAGTGCAAATCAATCCCAGAACAACAACAAAGGACCTTGTGAAGATGCAGGAGGAAACGGGTAGACAAGTATCTATATCCACAGTAAAACAAGTACTCTATCGACATAACCTGAAATGCTGCTCAGCAAGGTAGAAGCCACTGCTCCAAAACCACCAAAAAAATAAATAATACAGTTTGCAAGTACACATGGCGACAAAGATTTTGACTTTTTGTCTCAAGACATCAGCCAGGAAGTTGAAGCTTGGTCATAAATGGGTCATCCAAATGCCAATGACCCCAAGCATACCTTCATAGTTCTGGCAAAATGGCTTAAGAACAACAAAGTCAAGGTATTGGAGTGGCCATCACAAGCCCCTGGACTTATTCTGATAGACAATTTGTGGGTAGAACTGAAAAAGTGTGTGCGAGCAAGTAGGCCCACAAACCTGACTTATTGTGGGAAGCTTGTGGAAGGCTACCCAAAACGTTTGACACAAGTTACACAATTTAAAGGCAATGCTACCAAACTCTAAAAAAAAAAGTGTATGTAAACTTCTGACCCACTAGGAATATGATGAAAGAAATAAAGCTTAAATAAATAATTCCCTCTACTATTCTTATCCTAACTGACCTAAGACAGGGAATGTTTTCTACGATTAAATGTCAGGAATTTTGAAAAACATATTAAATGTACTCAGCTAAGGTGTATTTAAACTTCTGACTTCAACTGTACTTGTAAATAAAATACATGTGCACATATGACTATAAAGACAAACAGAAGTAGATTTATGCAACAGTGTTCTTTCCTCATCTTACTTGCAGAAAACAAAGACTTTATAGCAAACCTGATCACACGAGA
Organism: Xyrauchen texanus; assembly: GCF_025860055.1. Lineage (NCBI taxonomy): Eukaryota > Metazoa > Chordata > Actinopteri > Cypriniformes > Catostomidae > Xyrauchen > Xyrauchen texanus. The sequence goes on along the minus strand of NC_068281.1, from coordinate 46,040,637 downwards.
GGTCGGCATGTTGTTTCTGATATTTCCGGTAGCCTAGGAAGGGCCACGTTATGCCAACTTATTGACAACGGCATCTATCAGACGTATTTGCATCGGCTCCAGCATGTTTACCTTCCCCAGCAAAACCAGGAAGTAATTGCGTTTGCATAGTGATAAATGTGCATTTTCCTCTCTTACATTACATTTTTACCCCACTTATGGATACGTTTAGGTTTGGGAGGTACAGTTTCTAAAATATGTAATCCTCTTCACTGTATTACAGCCTGTAAAGCTGAAAACAACTTGCTTTTTGCACTCCTCCATGGACTTTTTTCCCAGAAACTGGAGCTCACATAGGCCCAAAAACATTTTGGCCACTGGGGACAGTACTTCAAATTTTGGTTAGTAAAGACAAATTTCAGCAAAAGAAAAGTGAACCTACAGTTTCCAATATCACTGCGAGATCAGTCTGGTATAGCAGGCATACAGTAAATCAAGATCCATTACAGATGAGTACTTTTTTCCTGTTTTATTAAAAGATTGTTAAAAATATTTTTCAATGACCTCTTAAAGTTAACGAGTAGGGATGGTGAACAGAGTTGTGGTGCGTTAGTAAACATGGAATATTAAAAATGTCTAGTACTGCACCATATTGACATTTTTTCTTCACACTGGCCACATTTGTGACCATCAGCAGGGAAAACAATGGGGATAAATGGAGAAACAACTGTGAAACAGTATCAGCCTAAAAAAAAAATGCTTTTGATTCATGCCACATCGTGGGACAAATGTAAACAGGTCTGAAGTCAGCACAAATATTCCCAAATTTTCGCAGACATTTACATTATATTTGTCCACAATTTATCTCTGTATGCAGGTGAGCCTGATTTGTGACCACAGAGTACACAAGGAACATCTCTCATTCAGAAGTTAAAAAATATTTTTTGTTGTTTGGTCTATTTAGGTCGCAATATTACACATTTTCTGTGATAATCCTGTCTGTATGAATGTAGGCTAAGAGCGCTTTTAAAGGACCGCTGAAGAATACCCAGAAAGTGACTGAGGCAAGCACATTGTTTTACTTATGTGTTTAAAAACTATTTTGGAGCATTGATCAAGTAAAGGTTAATCTAGTTATAAGTAGGGCTGTCAATTTAACATATTAATTCAGACCGATTCATTATATTAAAAAAAGGTGTTAAAAACATTTATGCAATTAATCATTTCCCAAGACATTTCAGCGTTTTCAGAAGGGGCAGTAAGTCAATTTGCAGCTGTACAGACACCAAACCACACATGGTTGCTTGACACTAGATGAGAATGCGTTCTTGCATTCAAACACACCTGGACAGAGTGCTATTCTGAAAGCAGGTATATTGAGATGTGTTTTTTTTAGAGTTTGAACTGATTTGTTTCGAGTCAGTATTATGTTCTGTGATCTACCGGCCTCCTAAATACAACAAATATTTCATAAATGACTTTTCAGATTTTTTGACGGTTTTTATGTCAAAATATGATAACGTCATAAATATGGGAGACATTAATATTCATGTATGTTGTCCCTCCAAGTCGTTGGTAAGAGATTTCTTCAATCTCATGGATTCTTTTAACCTGGTACAGTCTGTAACATGTCCCACGCATGAAGGTGTGCACAAATTGGAGCTTATTTTTTCTTGTGGACTATCTGTATTTAATTTTGTTTTATGTGATGCAGTGTTTTCCGATCACATGCCTATTTTATTTTACATTTCTGTGCCATATCATGTTTCGGCATCGGGTGTTCCTGCTCGTCGTTGTCAAGCTTTTAACCCCTCCACTGCTTTATATTTCGCTGCTGCTTACCAAAATAATGTCCACATGCACTCTTTGTCCCTCCCCTGTTCTAATAGTGAGGAGGTACTATCACATTTTTATTCCAACTGCAATAGCATTTTAGATACTGTTGCTCCTTTTAAAATGATCCGTGTGAAGTCCAAAAATTAACCTTGGTTAAATGACACTACTCGCGCTGTCAGACGAGAGTGCAGGAAAGCAGAACGCAAGTGGAAATAGGATAAGCTACAGGTATCTCTAGACATTCTAAAGGAAAACTGGTATAGATAACAAAAAAACTGTCAAAGCAGAAAAGACAGTATTTTACTGATATATAATTTTAAGAAATTAACATAAACCTTGTGTTCTTTTTAATACCATTGATGCTGTTCTTAATGCTCCTCAAACTAATGTTTTTTTATTAGAAACCTGTAAGTTTTTACACTTTTTTTTGCAGAGAAGCACTATATCAGAGCACAAATTTCTCCGTCTTTTGACCCTATGGCTACAACATCTTGCTCTGCTGTTTTTGACCAATTTGAGCCGGTGTCTCGCTCTAGTTTGAAAGAAATGGTTGATCATATGAAACACTCTGGCTGCCCAAATTATGTTATTCCTCCTCACTTTTTACTATTGGACCAATGATCCAATTAATTATAGGAGCATTATCGCTCTATATGTGCTAGTGCTGAGTTCCCCAATTGATAGGCCATGCAGGTCCCAGCTGCTACAATGATTTTATTAAATTTTTTGCCCCCCCTGGCTCGAATGTCAAACTCCGCCTATGACCATAATATTCTAATTTCTCGCTTAAGAGCGATGTGTTGGTGTTATAGCATTGCTCTGGAATGGTTTCGATCTTATCTGTCCGATAGAAGCTTTTAAGTCTGCTCTGGCAGCGGTGTAACCTCATCAGCACCCATTCCTTGTGAGGTTCCACAGGGTTCTATGCTCGGACAAATTCTGTTCTTCCTATGCTCTCTTTAGGATCTGTTTTCAGGAAATATGGCATCTCGTTCCACTACTATGCTGATGACACCCAACTTTATTTACCTCTGAAGCGTAAGGATGCAAATTCCATAGAACCACTGGTGAGTTGTCTTTTTGACATCAAAGCTTGTTCCAAGGGCTAGGTTGAAACATGGGGGGACCGTGCTTTTGCCGCTACAGCCCTGAGGCTCTGGAAAAGCCTTCCTCTGCATGTTAGGCAGGCTCCTATTTTGATTCTTTTTCAATTGAGGTTTAAGACTCATAATTACTTGCTGGCCTTTAATTCAGCCTGAGATCGTCCTTTTATGTGTTTTATGTTCAAATTGTTGATTTCCTTGTGTGTGTTTTTGTTTTTATGTTTTACTGTACAGCACTTTGGCCAATGACTATTGTTTTAAATGTGCTTTATAAATAAAATAAAAAACTTGAAACTTTTCACTAACTCTAATCTCTGCTCCCTCACTTCATCCTGTCATCTCTGCTGCTTTCACACTTAAACAATCATCCTCTTTATAGAGCAAACACTTTCTAGTCTTTCTTCATATTCATATAATGTTAACATTACACACAAGAATAATTGAACACACGAGTGCTGTTAGGAGACAAAATGACATATCTCCTATGTTTCTGCCAATAATTTCACTTCAGATTTCAAATTCCTGGGCATTAAGAGGATCTTACCTTTCAGGAGAGGGGGAATGAGACAAAAGATTACTTCAGAGATATTATGTGTTTACATTTTTAGCTAGGGGCATGAATGAAGAGATTGCTCTTTTTCTTTAATGTAAGTTTAACTTACTTTTTTGTCTATGAAATCGTTCTTGGTATTTGGCATTTGTATTCTGTAAAGTTTCTTATATTTCAGTTCTGTTACTTCAAGGGTGTTTTTCTTTCTACCAAGCTCAGCTGGTCTTATTACCTAATTATGTGTATAGACAAAGCATGTGTTGTTGTTCTAAGCCCAAAATATACTTCGATTTTGAAAGTATGCTCCATATGACTGCAATCATTCACAGGCATTTGGTGCATGCACAGTATGACTGGATAATGACACACTGGACCATTGCTCTTCAGGAGTTTAGACCCTTTTTACTAATCTGAATGAATATTTTTGGTGAACAGAATAAAAAGACTGGAGTAACTGAGATGAATCATTACCAGTACTGGATAGAGTACTTATTACAAGTTCTTTGAAACAATGGATGGATCCACTGATGTAAGATGAAGTAGGAATTAACAGATTTCTTTTTCTTGTTAGCCTACAATAGAAAGTGTGACCACCTTCGCCTTTAAAACAGCACCAATTCTCCTAGGTACACCTGGACACAGTTTATCTTGGATGTTGGCAGATAGGATGTAATCTCAGACTGGCTCGATGTTCAGTGGAGGGCTTTGTGGGAGGCAATGCCATCTCTTGCAGAGCGCCTTGTTCTTCTATTCTAATCTTTTCTATTTGCAAAAGTAATGTTTGTGAGACTAAAATGTATTTATCCTATTGACACTAAAGCTGAAGATCTAAATAACTATCTTAAGACAAATATTTTTGTAAAACATCTTAAGTGCCTAAAACTTTTGCACAGTAATGTACTTTTACCAAAAGGTTTTACTATGCCACATGTCCAAAACATGACATTAAAATTGAGCATTTCTAAAAATTATTGTAATACTATTGTATGTTTTGTAAGAAAGATAATGGAGTTGGTTATTATTTGTGATGAAGGAAATTATGTAAAAAATTGGATATTTAAATAATAATAGAAAAACACTTAAATAATGCTAAAGCAAAGGATTTAGATATATTATATTGTAGCCCTGCTTTAAATTGTTTATTTGTACTTAACGGAATATTCTGGGTTCAATACTTGAGTTAAGCTCAATCAACAGCATTTGTAGCATAATATTGATTACCACAAAAAAAAAATTGTTCTTTAAAATAAAAAAAAGAAATACCGAGGTTCCAGTCAGTGAAGCACTCATAATGGAAGTGAATGGGGCCAAAACATTTTTTAACCATTTTAAAAGTATAGCCTCAAGACGTAAACGATATGTGTGTTAACATTATTTTAGTGTGATAAAATCACTTACTAGCCTGTTCTGTGTGAAGTTATAACCAATTTTACAACTTCGTTAGCATGACGATGTAACGTCAACAAACCCTAAAATGACAATACATAACGATTTAAACAGCTTTACAGCTCAAGTAATACATGTGTTTTAACAGAAGAATTAATGCAAGTACTTTTATCAAATTATTAACTTCACATTTCTGTGTTTAAACCCTCCAAAATTTGGCCGTATTCACTTCCATTGTAAGTGTAACCCAGATTTGTCCTTTATTTCATTTTTTTAAGAAAAGGAGGAAAGAGTCAAATAAAATGTTTGTGGTCATCAATATTATGCTACAAATGCTGTTGATTGAGTTTAACTTGAATTGAACCCGGAATATTCCCTCATGTTCCTCAGCCGTCTTTATGAAGAAGCAAAAATAAACACCAACCTATTTGTTCCTCCGTCTCTTCACTTTTAATTCTGCATGATTGTGTAATACTGATGTCTTCATTCTCTTCTTTAATAAACTCCATCTTTACAACAATGACAGTTTATAATCGCGTTTACGATGAGGAGAACAGCTGCGGCATTTCCGTTTACTTTAATACGAAGTTCGTGCAGTTTGTTACAAGCAAGAAAACAAACACAATGCGTTCAAAGCTTTTCCTACTTCTGAAGTTTAATGACGGTTGGCAAACCACCTTTTGGCGCATTACCGCCACTTACTGGACAAGAGGGTGGAGCGTCGAAAGGAAAGTGAAAAAGCCCCTAAAAATAGTTTATTCGTGATCAATTCAGTGTGTGAGGTACTTACATCTTTGAAATCATTTTTAATAAAAGTAAACAAGAGCATGAGACTATTAAATATACCCCTTACAGAAATAACTAGAAATGTACCAGAATGTTCCTGTAGTTTTAGTAAGTTGAGAATGTGCTGCTAATGGAAATGTTTGTTTCCTTATTACAGATATTGTTTTCCATTTGTTGGTTCTGTTAATGATTCAGATCATGTCTTGGATGCACAGCCCTTGATTTGACATTTTCCTTGTCTTTTAGTAATAAAGGGTACAACAGGGCTAAAGGCTCCACTCCATTGATTTTATTTTCTCCCAAAACGATCAAGAAAAAACTACCACAGGACTTTCCTAAACATCTGTTTGTCAAGTCATTTTTAATTGTATAGCACTTTTCAAAACACACATAATTTCAAAGCAGCTTTACAGAAAATGAAACTGTAATATCTATATAGTCTTAAGGCCAAAACACTTCACTCAAGTATGCAAAAGCAGATGCAAGTGCTTGGCCAACGCAAGGTCCCGTTATACATTATGTGCACTGTTGCGTTGCTCTGGCGGTTACAAACATCAGGCCACAAGAGGGGAATAGATTTTTTTTAGGCGTGAACACGAAACCGGTGCTGCGTCCGACACCAGGAAAATGCTGCCTTCGGAAGCTGTATACGGAGGCAGGATGAAAATATGTTGTTTTTCAAACTGTTCGGAGACCAGTTTCCTTAAGAGTTCCATTCATTAACAGATAAGCCATTAACTAATTAAGCAGCAAGTCAGCTTCATATGTTTTCAGATGCAGCCCAGATGTGGTAGATGAATCGATAAATTGAGTGGTGAGAGACACAGAGAAAAAACCCGTTTGTTTGAACGGACTGGGAACAAAAAGTAATATATATATATTTTTTCGGAAAGATTCAAATTAAATTGCTCCCCGAGTCCGCCATGACAGAAAATCCGCTCTAGCATCCTTTGCGGCAATGCTGAGAATGCAGAGCGTACTTGCGTTGTGTAAGGAATTGAGCACTGGCACATTTCACAATGCAATAACGTGTGAAATCGAGCTTGCCTAGTAAGGTGCGTCTGCTTTCACATATTTGTCTAGAGTATGTTTGGGTCTTCGGGGTCATCATTGTGTAGTTTGATTAAATATGATTGTAAATTGTGTATAAACATTTAGGTAACAATTGTATTTAGAACCCCTGTGAGAAAGCTGAAGGCGACTGTGGCAAGGCACACAAAACTCTATAAGATGTTGCTTAATGGAGAAAAAATAAACCTTGGGAGGTACCAGGCTCACTGTGGGGGCCAGTCCCCCTCTGGCTAAACAGCATTAATATAATAATAATAAGCAAGTGTTAAGGGACAGTGTTTAAACAGATTTTGAAAGAACTGTAAGATAAATTACTAATGTATTTGAAGTTCATCCTGGATAAACTGCAGAAGTTCACATAGATGCATTGTCCATTGTTAGTTGACGGATGAAGGCTTTTGCTGTCTATTGATAGTCTGTGTATTCCATTTTAACAGTGTAGTCTATCAATAAACCGAGGTGAAGCAGGCAGAGATCAGTGAAGTGCTTCGCAGTTCAACCGGCAGACCATTTCGGTGAGGTCCATCCTAAGTCCAAGGTTCAGGCAATGGCATATGAATTATCCCATGTCTTATAGTTAGAGTTGGCATCAGTTCATCCCCTGAAGTCCATCGTAAAAGACTGAAGTGATATCTGGCTTGCACTGGCTGCAGTTAGTTGTCATCATTCAGAGTCAAATAGCAGTGGAGTCCGACACCATGCAGGAAGGGAGCTGGATCTGATATTATATGAATCCTGAGGTTGAGACAGGGAAACAAATAGAATAATATTAACGTAGATGCCATTCAATTTATTGCAGTTATAGATTATGAGAAATGTGTCTGGTTCTGGCAGACCTAACTAATGCAGCCTAATTGTGAGTTGATGGATAACTTAGGTGTATGCCTGGCTAAATAGATGAGTGTTTAGTCTAGACTTAAACTGAGGGAGTGTGTCTACATCTCGAACAGTGTTTGGGAGACTATTCCATAGTTTAGGAGCCATATAGAAAAAGGATGTACCTCCTTTTGTCGATCATAATGAACATGATGGAATATAGCGTGGTAGAAGTCACTTAAGTACTGTGGAGCTAGACCATTTAAAGCTTTGTACATATTTAACAGAATTGTACAATTAATACCAATCTTACAAATCAGCAAGTTATTTGTAACTCTGATAAGTGCAGTTTCTGTACTGTGATGGGGCCTAAATCATGACTAAAATTGTTCATATATACTATAAGTCTGTAGAAATGAACAGTTGGGAGGACAATACCTTTTCTAATAATTAGCCAATTATCCAGGATCAAGCTGTGGCTTAATAAGTGGTTTGATAACTGCCATTTTAAAGTTTCTTGGGACATGTCCTAAGGATAGCGAGGAGTTAATAATATTAAGAGGAGGTTCCGAGATTACAGGGAATACCTCTATTAAGAGCTTAGTTTGAATCATAATAGATATTAGTTTGTTTATAGAATGCTTGAGAAGTAATAACTGCCAAATGTGTTTGAAATAAACAGGAATGTTTGATTTATTCTGAAGAAGTTATTTTGAGTAAGTACCATCTTAACGTGTTACTAAAACATTTTTTTGTACTATAACTTTTACCCCAGGTGTGTGGTAAAAGGCTCCCTCACCACCTTTTTTTTTTTAAACTATTTTAAACTAAACAACCTTCCATTATTATTTATTTTCACAAAACCTTTGTTGCTCCATCAATATTCAGTAAATATATATATTTAACTTAAAAGCTAAATTTCTTTAAGCGTTGCCTTTAGCCCTATTGTACCCTGTGCCATAGACATAATAATATAATAGTAGTAATACAAATATTAAGACTATGGATGGCTTAATACGTACGACCCCCCTCACTGACTATGGTTCGTACGACCCCCCTCACTGCCAAAGGTCCAGAATGTAAAACTCTACCGCACGCATTATGATAGATACATAATTTTTTTTTTATATATATATTTTTCTTTTATTAGAATAGCTTATCTTGAAATGCTGTAAAAATAAATATTATTTTAAAGTACTTTATGATATGTTGCCATACGGCAACAACATACAATAGTGGAAATAAATTGGAATAAGTGTTTGAGTAAGTGTACTTACAGTTAATATTTTTCCTCAGAAATGTAATCTGTGTACTCAGTTGGTGCATTATAAGCTTTAACACTGTATTTACATACTACACCATAAACATACATTTCAACAACTTGGGATTTTATTCATTTTTTCAGAGGTGAGGCACAGGTACACCTCTTATTTGGTGCACTTCACCCTAACTGTACCCTTACAGCCAAAATACTTACACCTGCCCTTTTGAGACACAATGTATTGTGTGTGTGTCCTGCTAAATAATGTGACATCTGTGCTACCTGTATTCATATCTAATCAGAAGGTGCCGTTTAAATTCAATGTATCCATTATACAAATGCCATGCGGTCCTTAACATACGACTAACCAACATTATATCACTAGAATTAATGCTGTTATTGTTTGAACAGCTTAACAGTTTCCTGCTAGCTTGCTAAATTATTGCAGTGATGTCATTCCACTTCTGCGCAGTGTTGCCGATTGCCAACACAGACATTTGATCGATTTACCAAAACATAATTTCATAAAAACTTTGAGTGATGAATATGTCATCATAGCTTACCTGACGTGATGTTTAAATTTTTTTTTTACTGAGGTGAAATCGGCTGGTCTTTCTTTCTTATTGACGTTTTAGTCAGCTTTCAGCAACTTTGAATTAAAGACCGCAGGTTGTCAGAAATCGCGCCACAGAAAAATACTGCATGTCATGTGACTTAACCAAAGCACATCGTTGGCTATACCAAAGTCTTCTCTTTCACTCCAAACAATCTAGCATTTTTTTTTTTATTAAAGAGACAGTGGCAAGAAAATGAACACAAAGGCAATGTTGCAATATGGCTACACTGTGCGGTAGAGGGTTAAGTCGGACATTCGGTTTTGTAGATGTAAGGGACAGTCTGAAAACTCCACTCACTACACTAAAACATAGCAGATAACTCATTCATTCAATTCACGTGCAAGTTATACATGAAAAAACAACAACTGTAAAGTACAGTTTCACATACAAAATGTTCTTATAACTTCCCCGAGGACAGACAGACATACTGCATATGAAACTGGCCCTTAACACTTGCTTATTATTATTATTAACAATTATTAATTAAATTAATAATTGTTAATAATAATAATAATAAGCAAGTGTTAAGGGCCAGTTTCATATGCGGTATGTCTGTTAATAATAATAATTAAATTATTATTGTTTAGCCAGAAGGGAACTGGCCCCCACAGTGAGCCTGGTACCTCCCAAAAGTAATCAATTATTTTAGAAAGATATTCACAAAAATTATGTTCTCTTATTTTAACCTTTCGCACATAATTTTTAATGATTTAACTAATCCCCCAGCGTGAATTTTAAACTCCAGTGTGACGCACCAAGCTTGTCACGTGAAACTCTGGGCAGTCACATAACGGTTCAACGCTGTCTTGTCACGCTTAAGAGCTGGTGGACAGAGTATAGGTAAGCGTTTCGCTTTTTTCTTCACTTTAAACCCTTCCTCGTTGGTTTAAAACATGTATAAACTATAATAAATGTTGTAACCAATGGTTTATATTGACATTTATTTATTTATTTTCTCGGGCTTTGAATTTCACTCCCACGTGCAACTTTTCTGCCAACGCATTAGGCTACAGGATTGCTACTGGTGAGTAAATTTTTAGTCTTTTTAGATTGAGAATTGTTGAAAATGATTTGCAAACACGTGTAGACCATGATAAATGCATTAATAATATGTTTATGATATGTATTTATCGTAGTTTGATGTAATTTACTTAATAGCTTGTGCTGTTCGCTGCTTGTGTAATGTTGTGGGCATATTGCACATATCTAATGTTTTATAATGTTCACTTTGATTAAAAGCTGTTGTGTGAGGTATAGTCTATACTAATGCTAATATTAGGAATGGGTTGCAGTTGAAAGTAGCATGATATGTAATTTATCAGCAATATACTCTAATGCAAAGGCAAAATACACATTTTACAAAATTGAGTTATGACTGTGTAACGGGGGTTAAGATGGGCAAGGAGGAGGCGAGAACCGGCTTGACAATATAAATAATAATTTAATGAAAACCTAAACCAAAACACACAAACATAAACACACATGACGGACATGCCCGTAATTCTGTCTTTCTCCAACCGTCTTCACCGGCCACCTTTATCCCTGGCGCGCCCAAACAGGCAGATTGGGGACCGGGCGTGCGACATTCTAGCCCAGCCCCGCCCCCCCTCCGCTCCACACTCCTCCCGGTGTTACCTCAGGCCGGGGTGCCACCGGCATGACATACAACCCCCTCTTTCCCTGGGGAGGGGCGTGCTTTGCCTTCCTCGACCTGGGAGGAGACAGGAGAAAAAAGAATAAAAAACTAAATAGGCAAGGGAAAAGTCCAACACGGTGCGACAGAGCGAGAGAGGAGAGAGAGAAGAAGCTCACTCACCGGTTCTCTGACGTGCCGTCGCGTGGTGCTCGAGCACTCCTCCACACTCTTCGGCGGATGTAAGCCGCTCCTCCCCTGGCGGCCCGGAGTCAAACCTTCAACCCTCAGTGGACAGAACGCCCATCCGCTATTCTGGCGGCACATGGGAACATTCCTCCGCCCCTGGCAGCAGCCCGACCGCTCCAGGCGATCGGGGAGTTACTTCCCTCCTCCCCTCGCGGACGGTGGTCTTCCCTCGACCCCTCTGCATTTCTGGGGGATGGCAGGGCACTCCTCCGCCCCTGGCAGCGGCTCCATCGCTCCAGGTGGTCGGGGAATCCAGTCCCCACTCACACCGAGGACGACGGCCGTTCCCCACGTCCGGGCGGTCGGGGTACTCCGTCACCCGGCAGATGGCAGCGGCGCTCCCCGGGTGAACGGCAGTGTCAAGGACTCTGCAACAGGCATTTCCTCCTTCCCGGGTTTTCGGCACCAATGTAAGGGGGTTGAGATGGGCAAGGAGGAGGCAAGAACGGTTGTCAATATAAATAATAATTTAATGAAAACTTAACCAAAACACACAAACATAAACATACATGACGGACATGCCCGTAATTCTCTATCTCTCGAATCGTCGTCACCGGCCGCCTTTATCCCTCGCGCGCCCCATTAGGCCAATTGGGGACCAGGCGTGCGACATTCTAGCCCGGCCCCACCCCCCACCGCTCCACAGACTGAAAGTCTCTGATTATGATCTGTCTTGTGCATACAGAATACAAAACATGTATCTTTGCTCTGTGAGAGTTAAAATTTTTTATTTTATTTAATTTAATTTATTGATCTATGCTTTTTATATACATTTGTTTATAGACAATACAACTTTTTTTTATAAATATCAATATAATGATTAACAATATAAATTTTTTAACAATGTTAAAAATGCTAAACAGCATTCATAACATTCAAATACATTGCATTTGTGGTAAACAAAAGCCCACAATGCACACACACATTTAATAGATTATAAACCAATTTCAAGGAAAAAAATACACCATTTACAATACATTACAATGGAACTGTAACCATAACTAACATTTGCTTATTTTATTTCACAGTTCTCAGTAATGCTTCAGTGCGTGGTACTCAAAACATGGGCTAACACAAATGGGATTGTTGCACAGCTCTCATGTACTCTGTGAGTATCTTACTACTTTACTACTCTGCTTCCTCTTTGCTCATTTTGCAGTTGATCATGGTCATTCATATCCTATTTGCCCCCCTGAACCACAGGCCCTGTAACGTTTCTAGGAGAATGTGGAACTGGTATACCAGTATCCTTCCTCACATAAGGCGGTGGTAAGTAGGGCTGCACAATTAATCTAAATAAAATCGAAATCACGATATGACCTTGTGCAATTATTACTGCGATTTAGGGCTGCGATTTAATTAAATAAATATTCTGCTTACTTCAAAGTTTATTTGCGCTGCTCGGTTAAGTCTAGATTAAGTTGAAAATCATTGTTACAGTGTTTTCAGAACGGTTCCGTGCTCCACAACTCCATCTCATGCTTATGGGTCTTTTCCACTGCACGGTACAACTCGAGACTGCTCGCTTTTTGGGGGTTTTCCACTGTGGATAGTACCTGGTACTTTTTTAGTACCACCTTTGTCGAGTTTCCAAGCGAGCCGAGCCGATACTAAATGTGATGTCAAAATCCTGCAGATCACTGATTGGTCAGAGAGAATCGTCACTACCAGCGTCAAAGATTTCCGACACGGAACATCAGCCCACTAGTTTTAAAGTTAGCAACAGCGATAGCAGTATCATTTGTTCACATTGACTTTCAAATGGTAAAAAGTAATGGCTGTGCGCAAAACCACGCCGTGGTCAATAAACAAGGTGCAAATGTTCCTCTCGTTATGCGAAACGGAAAAGTCTTTCAGGAAGTGTCTCAGCTGTTGTCCACACATGGCTACCACCGGACCAGACCTACCAACAGTGTAGGGAAAAGTAAAAAAGAAATAAAAACTTAAGTGGCTACATTTATTAGCCCTATAAATCAATTAAACAATTTAACCATTTGATATTATGACATCACAAAAAATTTGAAATGTTCTTAAAAATTGAGGCGCCTCTGCTTTGTCCAGCGAGTGCTGGATTGGCAGACCTTGCAGTGCCGCCTGGTCCTGCTGCCCTGGGAAGCTGTCTGAGGGACTTCGGAGGGGAAATGCCTAGCTGGCAGACGCAGTGGAGTGTCCAATGCAGGGCGGCCTGCTTTGGATGGACACCGAGGTGTACTCTTCCAGCAGTCCTCTCATCAGGTTCATCCTGAATTGCAGGGATGTGATGACTTTTCCTATTGATAGCAGAGCACATGGGTAGGAAGTGAGGAGGAGTGTGGAATATGACAGCGTGGTCATTATTGTTTTTTGTTAATATTAGTTAATTTAAGTTTAAATGCATTGAGTTTACATGAAAAACAAAAAATATTAAAATGATTAAAATAAACTATTTATTTGTTTATTTATATGTAAATTATATGTTGTTTTTAATCTGATGTGCACATTTCTCACCCGTAAGTTGGTGGTGGACAATGTGGCTGTTCAGTACTGCAGTGTCAAGGAGGTAAAAGAAGACTTTCTTGTACCATTTGCTGGTTTTTCTGGTACAATCAAAAAGCCTTTCATCTTGTCAGCCTTGTCCACTGCTCCCATCTTTTTGTTATATTCCAGCACACAGAGAGTCTTCATCTTTCTTTCTTTGGTGATGTGATCAACCTTTCCGGTGGCTGATATGGTGGATGGATGGACCGTGGTAAGAAGGTGAACATCCGTCTTGTCATGCCATTTCACTGCTAGTTGTGTTCCATTTTCTCTACATTCAACCTTTGTCATTTTGCTGGTGAATGTTGGCATTCCCTTCCTGTTGGCTCGTACAGCTCCTGCGTCCAGAGGCAGGAGGTGCTGGAACAGTGTGGGACTACTGTACCAGTTGTCCACGAACAGGATGTGACCCTTTTTCAAGTATGGGGCCAGTAATGTCATGACAACGGACCCAGAGATTCCAAGGCCTTCATAGTGCTGGATGTCAGTGGTGGATCCTGTATATATGATAATGTTCTGCACGTAACCGGTAAGCACATCATATAACACAAAAAAATTTACTCCAAATCTGTGGCATTTAGTTGGTATGAACTGGCGAAATGACAGCCTACCCTTGAATTTCATCAACGACTCATCGACACACTGTAGGGCACAAAGATGTTACGAAAGGATGACGTGAAAGCAGTGAAAATGTTTCTGATTTTTTGCAGGGGGTCGTTGATGTTTGCCATCGCATTGTTTGAGAAGTGTAGGCAGCGGAGGAGCAGAAGGAAGCAGTCCTGGGAAAACAAAGTCCCGAAAAATGGTGTCAGGAGCATGGGATCTGTACTCCAATAATCACGAAGTGAGTTTTTTTTTCACAATTCCCATTAGCAGCACTGCCAACAGGAATGTGTACATTTCGTGAGCATTTGTTGAAACCCACTTTGCAATCTTGCCTTTCACTTCAGGTGGTGTTTTCTCCTGCAGCTCTAAGGCATAGCGGTTTGTTTCCTCAACAATTTCCTCAGTAAGGAACATCTTAAAACACTGGACTTCATTGGGTGATTCTGGAGGGTTTTGCTCGCCGCAAGTCCGGTCATCAAAGGCAACCCCAGGTCCAGGAGGGGTAAAATTACTGGTAGAACTCCAGCAGGAAGAGCTTACCTCCTCCACCTCCCTTGGTGTTGTGTGTACAGCAGTTGCTGAAGCATCTTCATCCTCAGCATCAAGGGCTTGGAGGTTGGGGGGCATCTCCTCATCTGTGTCACTTCCCTCATTGTCAAAATTTCCCTCTTCCTCATCAGAATTAAAAAATATTTCTCTGATCTCCTCACCTGTAATTGCAATGGTCTAAATAAAACTGTAAATATATCAAATTAACTCAATTTAACTGTGTGTGTGTAAAGTATATGATGAGCTCCGATACGAGTCTGAGGTAAAAGTGATGTGCCTGTGATGTCACTTGTCACTGGGGGGAAGGGAAGACTAGTGATAGGCTATGGTCATAGCCATTATGTTTTTTTTTTTTTTTTTTTAAATTGCCTGTCTGAAAAAAAATTATATATATTTACACAGATTCACAATTAAAAGTAATTAACAACATATGTTTCATGTGAATAAAGCATTGCATTTGAAATGTGATTGTTTTTCTCGCTGTTGGAAAATTGTATTCCAATACTTCTGTTTATTTGAATACAATCGAGCAGCTGTTTTAGACATAAATGACAAGCATTCCATCAGTCACTCTTTCTATAGCAATAGCAGCTATACAGCAACGCGAAAGCAGATTTGGTGAGTTTATCGTCTACTGTGCTGCTGTTATACGCGTGTGTGGATATGGACAGTAAACTTATATGGTAAGTATTCTGTTTGTTTGAATGCATACAACGTAAAATTAAAATTTTCATGTGATTTAAAAAGACTGTTCGAGCAGCTGTTTTAAACATTATGTACTTAGCCAGTCTCTATGTTGCAACTAAACCATAGCCTACAGCAGCTGATATGGTGAGTTTTAGTCTTGTGTTAGTTTGAATGCCAGTAACAAACATGTGGCTGGAAAGATTGTTCAAGCAGCTTTTTTAGGCATGTAAATGGCATTGCTTAGCCAATCCCCTCTGTAGCATCAGCAGCTAAATGGTGGGAATGCAGATTTGAATTTTAAAATTTGCCAGTTGATGACGTCAGACACGAATGTTCTAATCAAACCGGTTTGATGGTACTCCCCAGGGACCACTCTGGAATGATCAAACCAGTGTGATGGTACGTGTGAAAGGGTTAAAGGCTGTGGTAACTTCCCAGAGGAAGTATATCAATTATATAAGTAGGCCTACAGTAATCTTTTTTAATAAAAAATATTTTACAGAAAAAAATCCCTTCTATCAAAAGTCCTTCTATCCTCTAAAATTGATTACTGTACTTATTATAATTTATCATATTGTAATAATCTCACCTGTAGTATGTCTGTCTGTCTTCTGGGAAGTTATTAGAACATTCTGAATATGAACATTTATTTTAACTTTTTTTTTTTTATGTATAACTTGCACGTGAATTGAATGAATGAGTGGACATCTCCTATGTTTTAGCATAGTGAGTGAAGTTTTCATACGGTCCCTTACATCTGCGAAACCGAATGTCAAACGTCAAACTGTACCGCACTAAATCAGTCGACGACATCCAGCTGGATAGTGAGTATGGCGCGAAAACAGCAGGAAGAGAAAGCAGGCAGCAGCGTCATTGTCGCAGAATATTGAACATATGTTCAAAAAGACTGCCAAACAGGGTACGGTTGTTATACTTGATAAGCAATTTGACAACATTGTATTTTCAGTGCATCAAAAAGCGTGCTCCTTAAAATACCAGCAGACAAGCTAATCCAGCACAAATTAGTGCATACAAAGTCACCAAAATGAAGTATTTGAACCTCATAATTAAATACAAAATGAGGGGGAAAACTGCAAAAAAGGTCCACTTTTTGAAAAAAGAACCCCCCATTTCCACTAGGCTGGCTACGGACCTGCAATTAGTCTATAACTAAAACTGCAATTGATATAATAAAATTAAGCAGACTTCTAATTACCGTTATACAGTATAGTGTATGTTTTAATATGAATAATTTCATTATGTCAAAATACTCATTTAAAGCAAACTACAGAATACATTACTATATTGTAATAGATTTTGTTTTAAATTCTTGGGCTGTCAATTAAAAAAAAAAGATGAATAAGGGATTAAACAACAGCTGATAACAGGAGTGAATTTATTGACCAACATAGTAAATAAACAAAAAGGAAAGAGTATTTCATTTTCATTCACTGCGTAACTTTTGGCCCTCTAGCAGTTGAAACATAGAAATGCAAGTTACATGCGGAGGAACATTGTTTTGGTAATTACGTCAGTTGGGCTTTGGCCGATGTTGTTTCGTGTTTTATTACGGGCTCTGTCGCTTTCCCTTTTTGCTTGCAGATTCTTTTCAGTGTAAGGTTTCTTTATTTTGAAAACAGGAGATTCCCGAGAGGGGAAATCACACTTAATGTCTTCAATTATTTATACAGTATATTCCAGTCTTTTTCTCTCTGCTGTAGTTTCTCTCAGCCCTGCAGTCTCAGGATAACCCATACATTAAAGTACAGAGCGCAAGCACTGTTAAACAGCTGCCATTTATACGCGCATAAACAAAACACAGCGATTCTGTCGATGGCAGCTAACAAAACATTGTCGGATGATAAAAAAAAATCAGTGGTGGATAATCTATTTGCTTAAAAACAGCAAACACAAAACAAGTTAAACTGGTAGCATTCATGTTTCACAGGCGCGAGACGCTGCAGCTTTGCCATGGCTACACTTGTCAATCATCGCAATTGCGGGAGTCAGTCCTGTATTCCGTACACACATGGAACGATGATTTAGGGAATGCACTCTCACATTTAAATACGGTTGTCACTTCCGAAGCTTTGTAGAGTGTACTTGACCTAACACACGCTGTATTAGCCAGACCTTCTTTTCTTTATTTACAGATATGACGTAAACTCGCAAGGATGAATGATGGAAGTATGCAATTTCCCACCAAATCCGTCCGACAGTTCTAAAATATAAATCATTATTTAGGCTTAACATAGTGAATCAGGGTGAGGCAAAAATATGGTTTGGAAGACGGATTGTTGTGGTACTTGCTCATTAATTACATTCTGTTCATTTCTAACCAAAAAAATCTTAGATAGTGTAGCTTCTAAGACATGGACTTTATTGTGCTTTCATCAGGCCTAAAGTGATCACCCATTTACAATTAGGCCGTATCGCCCAAGCTACACATGCCTCTGGGTTTTTTCATCTTTAAATGAGGACAAACATTCAGACATTAATATAATTTCAATTAAACCCAGAATATTAACATACACTCCAATAAACTAATACAACAACAAAACAAAATGGGCTTGCCACCAATCAGGGAAAGGCAAAAAGATGGTTTGGAAGACGGATTGTTGGTGTACTTGTTGGTGTAGTCTTTTCTCATGTTTAACATCTTTCTCTGAGTGTATATTGGCATATTGGTAATTAACAATATACCTCAAACGCTGTTGATTAAGCTTAACTTGTATTAAACCCATAACAAAAACATGAAAAAAAAACAAAAATCAACTTAAATGTGCTTTCAAAATGGGTCCATAACAGGGAAAGTAAAGACTAATGGCAAGTAATGATGCAAGAGCATTGCATTTAGAATTATCCATCAATGTTTCAGAAATTCTGTAAATGGCGAAAAATATTGAGTTCCGAAAAAATAAAAATAAGGTCCAACAATAATGGACTTTCAAGGAGGGACCTACAGGTGGAAATTCAATATGAATTAATTGTGGCCAGTAAATTGCAGCTGATTTAGCAACTGATTCACTAAAAGATCTGTGCCCTCCAAATCTTTGCTGAATGCAATTTGCACATGTAGCACACGTGTCAAATAATATTGCACTTGTTACTAGTATTAACCATAGGCCAGTAGGTTCGACTATGGAGGTGTAATGAAGACAACACTGGTTAAATGGTAAAGTAAATCTTTGTATTTAAACAAACTATTAGAAATAATTGTTGATATTAAAAAATAAAAATAAAAATAAAATCAACAAATTGTGAGTTTTTTCTCGATATCAAACCACAGTTATATGGATTCAATTCAATTCACAATCAATTAACAATTTCACTTGACTCAGTTGTTTGTTCGATTAGTTGGGTGCACCCTCTAGGCTATAAGGATATCCTAGAATACTACACTTTCAATATCAATATCAAATACGACCCCATAAACATTTACAAATGGTCACAATTGTAAATTGACAGCTCACTGAATCACATGCAAAAATAACTCATCCGAATTGAACAAGATGCATACAACAGTTCAGAGAAAACAGTTAAATGAATCAGTTCAAAAGACTTGTTTGAACTAATCAGTTCAAAAGGGTTGAATTCGAAAAGTTCAGTTCAAGTTCGTTAGAGGATCCGATTCAAAAGATCCGATTCAAAAGACTCGGTTCACTGATTCAGTTCGAGAATCCAAAGTTCCTTAGAACCATGGAAAAATGATTCTATAGTCCAAAGGGAAAAAAATCGGTTGTGCAGGGAAATAAAATACTCTGAGCAGTCTTGCAAAAACGAAACTCAGTCCTGTTTAAAAAACTAGCAGGCAATCAGAACTCTCCTACCCAATTCCACAGGTGTTCGTTTGAAACTCAAATCTTGCATCGTTCAATGTTCATCTCGCTGGGAAGGCTCGCCATCTTGGGTTGTCACGCTGAAATGAACGCAGTTCCAGCATAGTACAAAAAAACCCGACCAAATCCAAAGAACATAGATTATATAAATGTCTCTTTTTCAATCATCTCTGACGATCTTAACTCTTACAATCAAAGTTATGCTGCTGCTCAGTCTCACAGTAACGCAGATAAGTAAAATGGCTTCCCCATACAGCAACTAACGTGGTGGGGCGGGACATCAACATAAATCTCACGCAATTGGACAATCATTAAGATGTCAATCATCACACTGACATGCATTTCTTTTTCCGATTTTTTATAATTTTTCTTACACTCTTTACTAATTTCTGGTTAGTTTTAACAACTCTTTATTTAATTCCTTTTTAGAATTCATTCAGTAAAATTATACAGGGTTACATTCTCCCTCTTAAAGATAAGCAAGTCTCTTTGCGTTTTGTCCTTTACTTGACCCTTCAGTAACTCTAGGGCAGCACTCAATCAGTTATAGGTAAATCAGCAAGACTCATTGAATTAACCACTGCCTCACTCAATGACTGGAACAAGTTTTGGACTACTGAGGTAAGGGGATTACCTAACTGTGGGTAATGGAATTTCTTTGGAGGTTTTGGGACCCTGTTTGATCTTCTTAGATTTTGATCTACACTTAATCTTGCATATGCATTAACTTGTTCCGTTTCTTCTTCCAGATCATGAGCATCCGTGGACATATCTTTTTCCTCCTCATCACCAGCTGGATCGGATGATGGTAAGTATCCTCCTTCAATTCCATTTCCTGTTGATACGGTTTCTGGTACTTCAGGATCTGTAGGTTCATACATTTCTGTCACCTCTCCTAAACTGTCATCCAATGGAAGAATGTAAGCTGGACTGTTCACAGGCTGGGGTAATTCTGTTTCATGATGAAAATCTGGTTCCTGAGGTAAGTCAGATCTCGGAGGCAAGTCTTTTTCTTTTCCATCATCCACTTTTGACTTTGTGGTGTCATATGCATAGGTAATCTTTGTTTTTCCAGTAGGAATTCTACTGAATATGCAAATTTCATCCTCTGAATCCGATTGTTCCTCATTTAACAGTTCTCGCTGTCTTTGGCTCTGTGTCTTCGGCTTGGAGATGTTTACTGGATCAGGAACACTCTCCGCAGAAACACTCTCCTCAGAAGAAGTAAGGAAACCACAAGGTAATAGTAAATCCCTGTGCAACACTCGTAGAGGAACATCCTTATCTTGTGGACGAACTTTATAAACTGGCAGGTCTCCTACTCGTTCCACTACTATATGGATAGTAGAATCCCACTTGTCTGCGAGTTTATGTTTTCCTCTGATTCGAACGTTCCTCACTAGAACTTTATCTCCCACTTCAAGAGTTGACTCTTTCACTCGTTTGTCGAATCTGTCCTTATTCCTCATTGCAGACTTTGAAGCGTTTTGAGTGGCAATTCGGTAACTCTCCTCGAGTCGGGCTTTGAGACTCTGGACATATTTGGAATGCGACTCATGGACAGGTTTTTCTACGGGTAGCCCAAAGGCTAAATCCACCGGTAGTCTGGGTCAGCCTCCCAAACATGAGCTCATAAGGCGTGAATCCAGTGGTCTCATTTTTCGTGCAATTGTAGGCATGCACTAACGGTTTCACAAAGTCGTGCCAATGCGACTTATCCTGTTCCTTCAAGGTACCCAACATGTTTAGAAGCGTCCTATTGAAGCTCTCACGGGATTACCGCGAGGATGATAGGGAGTTGTCCGTACTTTGTGAATTTTTGCCATCTCATAAAGCTCTTTGATAAGTTTAGATTCAAAGTCGGCTCCTTGATACGCTTAATATCCTCTCTGGAAACCCATAGTGGACAATGAATCCATCCCAAAGGCACTTAGCCACAGTCTTGGCTTTCTGGTTGGTGGTGGGTATGGCAACTGCATACTTGGTGTAATGGTCCGTCATGACAAGTACATTCTGGACATTACTCGGTCTGGTTCGATGGAAAGAAAGTCTATACAGAGCAACTCAAGGGCCCGTGTAACCTGGATGTTGACCAATGGGGCAGATTTCTCTGGCAAAGCTTTCCGCATCACGCACCGTTCGCAGGTCTTAATCTTCCTCTCAACATCAGCACTCATCTTTGGCCAATAAAAGCGAGAACGGACAAGGTCGAGGGTGCGATCTACTCCCATGTGGCCCATCTGATCGTGCAGGCTCTCCAGCACCGTTGCACGGAATTTAACAGGTAACACCAATTGGTAAGTTGTATGTTAGTCCAAGTGTCGTCGTCTGTACAGAACTCCATCCTTTAATTCTAAGCGGTTCCACTCCCTCAACAACAAAGAAAAGTCTGGACATTCATACCTCACCGTCCGGCATGGCATCTGGCCTTCTTCTAAGTGGCTAATGACTTGGTTCAGGACAACATCTTCCCTTTGTTCACGTTGCAGGTCTATACCAGTTAAACAGGGGACTGCAGACTCATCTTCAGTCAGGTCTTGAGCAAAACAACCAGGAATAACCTCCTGTTCCATTGCCAAGGACTCCACTAGAGCAACAGAAGTTCCACATCCTTGCTGAATCAGATGTTTGTCCAACACAGCTTGTACAACAGCACAGTCCATGACAACACCTTTATCTCCACCCAGATGCTTGAAGGCGAATTGCTGTATCCGTTCCAGTTCCTTTTGTGATACCATGTCATTGATCAGCTCACCATGGGGACATCTTGATAACCCATCGGCATCTTGGTTTTGCTTCCCTGCTCTATAGGTCAGATCGAAAGAGAATGTGGCTAATGCTGATAGCCAACGATAACTTATGGCATCAAGCTTCGCGGAAGTTAGGATGTAAGTTAGAGGATTACTGTCAGTTATTACAGAGAAGTGATTGCCATACAAGTAGTCAGAGAATTTCTCGGTCACTGCCCACTTTAAAGCAAGAAACTCCAACTTATGGGCGGGGTAACGAGACTCACTTCTAGAAAGACCTCTACTGGCGAAAGCTATGGCTTTTTTTTCTCCATTTTGCTCCTGATATAATGCGCGCCAAGACCTATGGTGCTTGCATCTGTGTGGAGGATGTAAGGTAAGGTCGGGTCTGCAAAACCAAGCACAGGAGCACTGGTAAGTTTGGAAATAATGGTGTTGAATGCTTCATCACAAGCCGTTGTCCATCGGCTCTCAAGTGACTCTTTTGGGTTAAAATAGCTTCCTTTCAGCTCACTGTTCATGGTCTTACGATTCAGTGGGGCATAACCAGCAGTTAATTCATTTAGGGGTTTCACTATCTTGGAATAATCGCGAATGAACCGTCGATAGTATCCCGAAAATCCCAAGAATGATCTTAGCTCCTTTAGGTTCTTTGGTTTTGGCCAAGTCTTAAGAGCACTGATTTTTCAGGATCTGTCTGGACTCCTGTCTCCGATATGATATGGCCTAGGTACCGGACTGAAGTTTGGAAGAATTTGCATTTTTCTGGGGATAATTTCAACCCATACTCTCTTAGTCTTCGCAGTACTTTTAGAAGCCGTTCTTCATGTTCCTCAGGGGTCTGGGAAAACACTATTAAATCATCAAGGAACACCAAGACCTCGGTGAGATGTAGATCCTCCATGCACTTTTCCATCAAGCGTTGGAATGTACTTGGTGCATTGGTAATTCCTTGAGGCATCCGATTAAATTCCCAAAATCCTAAGGGACAAGAGAAAGCGGTTTTGTATTTGTCAGACTCCTCCATTTCTATCTGGTAATAACCAGACTTCAAGTCCAGAACTGAGAACCATCGAGAACCCGTTAGGGCAGAGAAAGACTCTTCGAGGTTAGGCAAAGCATAGGAATCTTTCACAGTTGGTGAATTTAGCTTCCTGTAGTCCACACATAGTCTCACGTCGCCATTCTTCTTTACATGCGACTACGATTGGGGACATAAGCGGAGACTCAGATTCCCGGATCACTCCTGACTCTTTTAACTCTTGCAAATGCCGTCTGACAGCAGCCAGGTCATGAGGATGGATAGGGCGTGCCCTTTGCTTACAAGGGGTTTTGTCAAACAGCTTGATGTGATGCTTGACCTTGGATGTTCGACCAAAATCAAGGTCATGTTGCGCAAAGACATCAGACATATCACTGAGCTTCTTATTGATTCTATCCTTCCACTCTTTGGGCAACGGTGAGTCCCCAAAGTCAAAGGTAATCCCTGCTTCGAACAGCTTTGACCAGCAGGTACAGATTCCACCTCGCGTTCTTGAGGGATGATACTCTCGATGGCATGCACTTCAGCAACCACAGCATTTGGCTGCAGTACTACATCCCGATGCGACTCATTCCGTAGCTGGACAGTCAACTTTTGAGTTGGGAATGGTGGCACTTGAACTACACCTCTTGAAAAAAGAATACCTCCAGGGAGGGAAGAGTTTGATGGGGGCTCCAGAAGAACACATTCTTTAGTGGATAAGCAATTCACATTTGCTTTTCCACAGAGTGCAACGGTCTGCTGTGCTGGAATCACTACGGGCTCCTTGCTTTGTAGTCTCACCAATCCAAGGCATCCATTGGCATTCTGTTTATGCCGTAATTGCAGAGTTTTGAGCACAGCACGGTACCCGTATCGTGGAGAATGGTGTTCAAGGATATTCAAGTTAGAACATTCAGCATACAAAGAATCAAGCGTATTCATCCCGATTAAGACTTGAGATTGGTTTTCTGGTTTGAAGTCAGGAACGACTAGTGCCAGTGTGGAAATTTCAACCTCAGATCCAACCATGTCTTCTGGGAAAGTTATTGGAATTTCAACATATCCTTTGTATGGAACTGGCTGACCATTTGCTCCACTGACCTCAAGCAGAAGATTCAGGGGCTTGATGGGATGATTGATCAAGCAAGCTTGGTAAAAGGACCAAGGAACTGTGGTCACTTGTGACCCTGTGTCAAGTAAGCAATGACATTCAGTCCCTGAGATTTTGATTTGCGCTGTACACTTGGATCCGACCAGACGCTGAATACTGAATTTGTGGTTTGAGAGAGATTTGTGGTGTGGGCCTGAATTTTTCTGGGGGACAACCTTTAGGTTCACTAGTTCCAGTTTGTCCCACAACTGGAACTGTTAGGCATTTAAAGAAGCCGCACCAACATGACTGTTCTCTCTATCCCACTCTTGTTGCTTCAACCGCAGTTTGTTTTTTTCTTTTCAACTAGCCCGGGGTTCGGAGAATTTTCGCGAGGTTACAGATATGTGGCCATCTTCACCACATCTGAAGCAGTAACCAGGGCGTGGTCTGGATTTCGTGACAGGACCACCGGTTGACTTAAACGGTGGTTTAGCAATAAACTCAGGAGTACTAGGAGAGGGTGAAGTCTTATGCTTGGGTTTGACAGTCTTTCTGGACTTCGGGAGGGTCAGTGAAGTTAACTGTTCCTTTAGCTCAGCAATTTGCTTCTTCAATTCAGCGGTCTCAGACAACAACTTTGACTCATGAGGAAGTTTGCTTGAAATGGCAGCATCTTGGCTATAAGCATGAGCAGATCTAAGGGATGGCTGTGGTTTCTGCTTAGAAGCACTGATGTGGCTTCTCATGCGCAACCATTTCTGTGCACTCTTGTCTTCTCTGGTTCTAAGGGAACGCAGTAAGTCTTGGAAATGGATAGGGTCATCTCTACCAGTTTCGAGACAAAGCTCAGAAATAAGGATGTCATCCCAGCAGCCTCTGCAAAACTGCCGTAGGAGATGATGGTTGCCCTCAGACGATTTAATTCCACCTCCCCTGACTGCCTTGCTCAGAGCAACTTGTAGCCTTTGGAGATAGCTAGATGATTTCTCTCCATCATTCTGAAATGTGTTCATGAATTTTGAGAACAACTCATCACCATCATCGATTGCACCATAAGCTGCATCAAGCACGTTAAGGTAAGCTCTGGGAGAAGCACGAGGCCCCAAAGACTTGACAATATCAGTGGCAGGAGGTAAGAGACTCTCCATAATTCTCCTTACTCTTTGTAAGTCAGACACAGAAGGGTCATCAAAGAGTAATTCAACATTACAACGCCAAGTGTCATAATCAGATTCATTATTGGGCTGGGGAATTCTCCTGAGAAAGGGCGGAGCCTAACTACAGCACTGGATGGAATTGCTGCAGCGACTTCGCTCTTAACTATATGCTCCACAATAACTTTCTGCACCTCAGCAGGATTGAGCTGAACGTGACTCATGGTGCCTGACAACTGTTTTTCAGACCTTGGTAAGTCATCTTGATCAGATGTTGGCTCATTGTGAATGGAACAAGGACTCTGGACATTCCTCTTGGATGCATTCTGCTCTTTATTGGAATTGAGCTCATCAAGCGCAGGCTCATCTGCATCCACCTCATCTGGAATTAAGGAGCTTGAGATCTGCGAGAGTTCCTCTCGTAGTAAAGCATTGAAGGATTTTCCACTTTGCTTAGCAATGGTTTTCAGGGTGGATAAGTAAGAGGTTGTGGCACCAAAACTCTCCTCACAAGAGTAGACACTGCTCAGGGCTCTTATCTGATAAGTTAAGCTTGGGTCGTCTTTATCTGTGTAGCTAAGAGGTAGAAAAGGACTTATTGATTCAATAGCTGATCCAAAGTTGTACTCTACAATGGTGTGGTCATGATACTTGGACTCAGGATCGTTAATGGGAAGGACTCTTGTGATGGAACCATGACGTTTTAGAAGATCAAGGACTTTTTCATCCTCAAGAGTGTTAATTGGTCCACTGACTAGAAGAGCATTTAAAACTTTGACACTTTCCTTCTGTACTATTTCCATGTTTTCAAAGTCAATTTACTTGCCACACTAATAAACTGATTTAAATTTCTCGTTTGTTGATTTTTTTTCCTTTTTGGATGTAAAGTATAAATAAAGCTATTAATTACACCTCCTGGCTGGCTCGCCACTTAGTATGTAGCACACGTGTCAAATAATATTGCACTTGTTACTAGTATTAACCATAGGCCAGTAGGTTCGACTATGGAGGTGTAATGAAGACAACACTGGTTAAATGGTAAAGTAAATCTTTGTATTTAAACAAACTATTAGAAATAATTGTTGATATTAAAAAAATAAAAATAAAAATAAAATCAACAAATTGTGAGTTTTTTTCTCGATATCAAACCACAGTTATATGGATTCAATTCAATTCACAATCAATTAACAATTTCACTTGACTCAGTTGTTTGTTCGATTAGTTGGGTGCACCCTCTAGGCTATAAGGATATCCTAGAATACTACACTTTCAATATCAATATCAAATACGACCCCATAAACATTTACAAATGGTCACAATTGTAAATTGACAGCTCACTGAATCACATGCAAAAATAACTCATCCGAATTGAACAAGATGCATACAACAGTTCAGAGAAAACAGTTAAATGAATCAGTTCAAAAGACTTGTTTGAACTAATCAGTTCAAAAGGGTTGAATTCGAAAAGTTCAGTTCAAGTTCGTTAGAGGATCCGATTCAAAAGATCCGATTCAAAAGACTCGGTTCACTGATTCAGTTCGGAGAATCCAAAGTTCCTTAGAACCATGGAAAAATGATTCTATAGTCCAAAGGGAAAAAAAAATCGGTTGTGCAGGGAAATAAAATACTCTGAGCAGTCTTGCAAAAACGAAACTCAGTCCTGTTTAAAAAACTAGCAGGCAATCAGAACTCTCCTACCCAATTCCACAGGTGTTCGTTTGAAACTCAAATCTTGCATCGTTCAATGTTCATCTCGCTGGGAAGGCTCGCCATCTTGGGTTGTCACGCTGAAATGAACGCAGTTCCAGCATAGTACAAAAAAAACCCGACCAAATCCAAAGAACATAGATTATATAAATGTCTCTTTTTCAATCATCTCTGACGATCTTAACTCTTACAATCAAAGTTATGCTGCTGCTCGTCTCACAGTAACGCAGATAAGTAAAATGGCTTCCCCCATACAGCAACTAACGTGGTGGGGCGGGACATCAACATAAATCTCACGCAATTGGACAATCATTAAGATGTCAATCATCACACTGACATGCATTTCTTTTTTCCGATTTTTTATAATTTTTCTTACACTCTTTACTAATTTCTGGTTAGTTTTAACAACTCTTTATTTAATTCCTTTTTAGAATTCATTCGTAAAATTATACAGGGTTACACACACACTACCATGTTTCTTATTCTGGTGGAGTTGTACCACATTGTAACAACAATTCCCCGTTGACCATCTTGCATGTTTGCCTGATTTTTCTTGATACATATTTTGTATTTCTTTATTGACCAAGCATCTTATAATGTTACTTTTAAGTAGACAAATCAATCAATTACAACAAGTGAAGTTTACTTACATGGTTAGACAGGGATAACAATCTATGAAGGAGTTAGAAAATGTAGAACTTTATTAGCGTTAAACTGTTTGTTGTGGTGGAAATTCATTATGGGAACAAGATGGCTGTCCAACTTGTCTGTTGAACACTTTCAGTACTCTGGAAGTATGTGCAGTTGATAATGAGTTGGTAACTCCAAATGAAGTTCTATAATTACAATGTAAATACCATGATACATGAATTATTAAGTAGTAAAGTATATACCAGGGATTTTCAATTAAAGTATCAATCAGTGCATAGTTTCATTAGTCAATACGGCTTGTATGGCTAATAAATGAAACTTTGCAAAACAAAAAAATAATCAATCCTTAATAGTCAACATTGTCTCTTCAAAACAGCTTGTCCAGTATTTACACCATTAAGAAGGCCCTTAACTATAAGAAGACAGTGGGGGACCACAGACACAGGCAAAGTAGTGGAGTCATTTGAGTTTAATCATGAATTTTACTTTGATACAAATATTAAAAGATCATCTGTTAGTTTTGAAGCTGAATGAGCACGTAAGTACATTAAAGACATTATTTAGACACTATCCTGTAATTCAACATTTCAATAATGTATGGGGCATAAGAGGCCTTGTGGCCGAGGAACAATACTGAATGAGGAATAAAAAGTCTGAATGAACCATTGTTTTATTTAAAAATTTAGTGAGGACCATTTCTTCTCATTATAAACACAGCTGACAACACTATACAAACTCTATCCTAAAGCAGTGGTGGCAGACCAGCGCAGCTCTTCGTCAGTGCTGTCCTCATTACTGTTAGGGACTGCTTTAGCCAGGGGTATACAGTGTTACATTCTGGTCTTAAATTAGACCTATCTAAGTTTTTTTGCAACTGACTGAAAAAGTTAAGACTAATCTTAAATAAACGTTTTAGACAACTAACTTGTAAGACTCGTCTAAAACAGATTTATGCAACCAGACCCTGAAATCGAGACATGCACGTCAATGGCACCAATGACATCGGTCAATCCTGTGACATAATGCTTCTTGATGGGGCAATTATTGCATCTTAAAATGACTGTGATTGTTCAATAATTTGGATCTGTTCTTTACGCAAAGTGAACAGAAGTCTAGGAACACGCAGAACAAAACAGGTCACTCCAGCAGAGATGCATACAGAAAACAACTGATTAAACATTAACCACAACAAACTATTAAATGTTGCTGAATAAACTTTAAATACTATAAATGAAAATAATAATAATAAATGGAAATAAAAGCCCAACATATATCATGTCATAATGAAAGAATTGTACCTAAATGTCTAATTTCACGATGATAAAATTCAAATGCTCTTTGCGAGTCTATTGACTACAAAGGTTTCTCATTGAAAGCAATTCGCTTGCCAATGCAATATCAAACCATGCAATATCAAAACAGGAGTTCATACCTTTATGAAAACACGATTGCCAGATGAATCCAGTTCGCCACACTTTGATCAACTGTCCATGTCAAGCGTTCATTGAAAAACATCCAATAGCACTTTTTGTCCATAAAAGTGATAAATCTGGGAATTATTGATATATTCTCCATTATGTACATGAGATACCGCCTCAAAGTCTGTTTTTAAAAATGGGGCATAATTTTATTCATAATAGTCGAGCAGTGCAGTCAGATTTTGTGTCGTCTTGAATGGCAGAGCCTCAATTTTACTCTGTACGATTCCAGCGATTTTACAGAGACAAAAGCTTGCAGGAACCAAATTTTTTGTTAGATCATCTTCAAATTTGAAACATAACTTCTTTAGACTTGTGGCTTTGATAACATTGTATTTCTGGGTTGTCTTGGTACTTTTATTATTGTCTTCTTTCAAAAGATACTACAACTGTGTCCATACTCCAAAGGGTCCAGTAAATACAACCGTTTAAGTTCAGGTATGTCATTTTCATGGTTTGTGCTCAAAAAGGGGGTGCGTATCAACAGGTTAAGGAAGTGACGTCTTTATCTCTTGAACATTTTCTGCTAGTTTTAATACTCATTCAAAACAACAGTGGGAGGTGCTTCATTCATAGTGACTTTAACATGATTAACGCTAATAACATTAAACACGATTGTCATAAAATGTCATTATTAAAATGTAGATCATGTTGTTTGGTAGCTGGATGCTCCATGGATACCCCACTCAACATTTGGGCAACTGCAACACAAATCATTCTAAAAATAAAAGTTTATTTTGATGCACATTTTTAATGAGATTTAAAGATTTTCAGCATTATAACCTTCAATTTTATTCTGTTCCTCACACGGAGCTATTGTGTGACTGCGGAGGACTTTGAATGCAGCGGGAGTCATTTGGAATATGACCTTATAATAGTGCTTTTAGGTTATTCCCAGCAAACACCGTATGTTATGATGACATTGCCAGTTAGTGTTCCTTTCATCGGCGTGACATTACTTTATGACAACGTTGTGACAACATCTAGGTAAAGTTCCATTTTTTTAAATCTTGGCTAACGTTCCATAAATATTGTGGCCATGTCTCAAAAAATGTCACTAATAAATCCCATGGAGAACATTGTGGTAACATAAACGTAATACCCTGCTTTCCAGATAACCTGTACTATAATTGTACTATCTTTGTTGAGAAATGTTACATTTGGATACCATGTCACTAGCCTATATGTCAAATGTGGTAAATCTCTGACAGCAAAAGAGCCATTTAACACCTGCCAAACATTTACTTAAATAAATGGTGCTTATTCATTATATTGTTTATGAGTATTTAAACACAACCACCTTCACAATAATCACTTTCATATTTTATAAACTTCATTGAAGTATTTGCTCATTTTATGACTGAAACTCGTGCTTGATCTGTAACACTCTCATGAGCCTGTGGAAGATGAATGCATCACAGAGACATTCTCAGGCTACGTCCAGATACATTTAAAAAATGTTTTCAGATTGTTCTCTTTTCCCTGTCCACAATACAATGCAAATACAGCGTTTTCAAATGTATCCACTTGGGAGAGCATTCTCTAAATGCTCCATTTCTACTGTCAAAAACAATGTCCCAGTGTGGATATGCCAAAACATAGAGAAAAAGATGTTTTGAAACTAAAACGTATTATTGTGGACGTAGCTTCAAACTAATTTTTTATTTTATTTCAAATATGCAGCATGTTCTGCACAGTGAGTGTTTTTAGCCTCAAGTTATATTTACTGTATATAATAATCGTTGCTGATTCTTGAATTGTTTTGGTTTCATTGCAGGAGCTCCAGTTCGTGAGAACATGAAAACTTGAGATGTTGGCCTTTCACCTGGATCAAAGAATGTTCCAGTCCCAACTACACAACATCAGACTTCTCTTCGAATTTGTATAGATGGGTGTAAAAATCTTGTTTCAACTTAACAAAAGAGTTTGTCATGCCTTAATTTTAAATTGAGTCAACTTAAAAGGAAAAGTTGTTTAAACGGAACATAATTTAAACCAAACTTAAAATGAGCTTTATGTCTTAGTTTCTTTGTTTAATCAACTACATCCCAAGACATTCAAAGTGAATATACAAATTCAATACTTATATTATCTTTTAATATTATTGATAACCATGGAAGTAGTTAGGCCTATCCCATTGTCAGAAGTAAATTAAACTGCCATTTGGTGGTAAATGTCCAGTTGATGGTCAAAGACCAACATCACATCCCTCTATCATATTCAGACTTAAGCTCGTCAAAGAGACATGCATGAGCGTCAACACTTCACATGCAAATCACAATTATGGTGACAATCTAACACATCGAGATTTTATTTTTTATTATTATCGGTCACAATAAGCTGTGAATTACTGGTTATCAGTATTGGTCCAGAAATTACACATCGTAGCATCCTAATGATTACAACAAGAATAAATGAACATAATTAAGAAGACTGTAAATACCTTTTGATTATAACACTTACAAGTGAATGTGTGCAACATCAATCAGCCAAAGAGATAAGGGTAAACCCATTCCTCCAGCTGCTACGACAACAAGAATACAGATTACAAGAAATCTTGTGTAATGTAAGCAGTACAGAGTTTCAGGTAGTCTGATAGTCGTGCAGTGAGGGCACGGCTCAGTGACGTGCACAGACCATAGCAGGAACAGGGGCAGAAGAATGAAAACTGGCTCTGATTTTATTATGTATTCTTGACTAATTTCTTTGCTTTTTGAGTATTTTTTATTATAGTAAATACTGTATAATTTTTTCTTCTTCATTTGTTGCCTTTACCACAAATAAGGCAATTCTGTTATATTTCTCACAAAAAGCACCATGGTATTTATTTATTTTCAGACACTGTCTAATTACATCTCCGGATACACATGTAACCTTGGTTTAATGAGATGAAGGGAATGAGGCATTGCAAGAAATCACTTTGGAGATTCCTTCTCAGATAACCTAGTTGAAGCCCTTGTACAATAACAGAAATCCTGTGATTGGCAATGGTGTTTGAGCCCAGGCCCTTTAAACGTGCACTTGGCCTATATAAGTGGGCGCAAAATCACAATTTCTTCAGAATTTTCTGAATGAGGGACAACAGTACAGCATCACTCGATTACTCTGAAGTAGTGGTGTGGCTAGCTTTCGCAATGTCTTCTTCCCTTAATCTCAGGGAGCCGAGGTTATGTGTAACCAGAGATGTTCTCTGAGATTCAGTTCACTCGTCATTGCGAGGAATGATTTTGGGGAACAAAGTCCCATCATGCCGCACTACATGACATCATACCCCCAGAGGTATAAACACTTGAAAAAGAATATGTATAGGAAGTCACAGGCCTACAGGATGGTGACTTATTAAGACATGTCCAAGTGTATAATTTAATGATTAACCCCACATGGTGAAAACCAGCTGGAAAGTTAATCTCAGCCTGGGAATCTATATGAACCATATAACTCCACCTGGTCATCTACTGGTTAAACGGAGACCTGGAGAGGACTTCAAGCCACATTGTCTCGCACCCACTGTAAATTTTGAAATTTGGTGGAAGATTGATGTTGATCTGGGGGTGCTTCAGAAAGGCTGGAATCGGGCAGATTTGTATTTGTGAAGGACGCATAAATAAAGCCACATACAAGGTTATCCTGGAAGAAAACTAGCTTCCTTCCGATCTGACAATGTTCCCCAACTCTGAGGATTGGCATTTCCAGCAGGACAATGCTCATGTGGAGCAGCAGATCAAGACCCTGTTATGGCCAGCCCAATCTCCAGACCTGAAGCCCATTGAAAGTTTGAACTGAGACAGACACTAAAGAATGGGTTGCGCTGGTGCAAGATCCTCCTCAAATTCATCCATCTCAAACTTGAGGTGCCGTTCCTCCTCAAGCGTCTTTGACAGTGCGGTGGAAAGAATTTTGCTGGAACACTTCAGGGGAGCAGTGCGTTTTCTCACAGCAGGCACTGAGTAGTACTGATGGTGATGAGTCGTCCTGTACACTTCTGCAGAGAAGATCCTGTCCGCTGAAGAAGCGTATCTCGACAGCGAAGCAGAGAGGGCTTCCAAGACGAGAGATAACGTCGCTGTCTTGAAGGAAGAAAGATCTGAAGAAATTAATATTTTGCGCCTGCAAATATAGGCCAACTGAGCACCTAAAGGGGCCAGGTTCAAACATCATTGCCAATCATAGGATTGGCATTATTGTACAAGGGCTTCAACTAGGTAGTCGGAGAAGGAATCTTCAAAGCAATTTCTCCCAATGTCGAGTGAACTGAATCGAAAGGGATTCCCATGTTTTTGACACGAGTCACAGTAAAACCATGGTATTTTTCAAAGTACCTTGCTTGGAGTACCATGACAAATAAATGTCATAATCATTCAGTACCATGTTATTACCCTGGTAACAGCACAGAGCTTTTTGATTAGGGCTGTCGTGTTTTTCTTGTCTAATCACTCTTTTCACTTTCATCTCTGCTGCTTCCACTCGACCCCCATAATCATCTTTATGTAACTGACACTTCTTATATTAATTTCTCTTCATTAGTTTTAATATTTATGTTATTTTACTGTATTCTATCATTAATATTTATACATTAATATATAGGACCTTACAACAATAATATGGCGGAATCATGGTAAAATTATGTCAAGCTGGTACTATGGTTTTGAATGGTTATCAGTGTAGACTACATGTCCAAAAAATGGGAATAAAATGGTATTTTATATAAAAAAAAGTGATTAGTCTAATCATTTATTAGTTTAAACAAAAACAAACTAGCTTTGGCTGAACCAGATAGCTCCTTCAGTTTATTAATGTGTTTTATAAAAGACTATTTGAATTTCTATCACTGAAAGCAACACGGCAACTCCTATTATAATTAATATATCTGTGTACACTCCACAAGTGTGCGATGTCGAAAATGTGGTAGCAATCAAGTTTTATTCTTTTGATGAACTTCAAACACAATACATGGAGTGGGCTTTTTATCTGACCTGTTACTCATCTGAGGTAACAGCACTTTGATGTTACGGGGCAAATTGCAATCTGCGTTATTTCTCCCTTGAAGGACAATGCTGCGGGAGGGGATGCTATTCGAAAGCTCAATCAAAATGAATGTTAGAAAATTAGTCTTTTATCGAAGGGCCTTTCCACGTAAGCAAAAGGCAAATTCACAGTAATGCCATGTTTCCTCCAGAGTACCCACTTCAAGGGCTCAGTTCGGAGAGAGTAGGGCATAAGGAGGATCACTTACAATTGGAATCTGCCTCAATCTGGTGTTGCGTTTGCTGTTAAAGGCACCTCCGCTTAATTTTCTTTAACAAAAGATATTATGAGATTAAATTTTTATTTATTTAACTATTTTTATTTAATTATTACAAATTCTCCCCTTTTTCTGAACGACAGAAAGGGTACCTTTAGATTTGTGAATTAAAGGGACTCTCGGCCCTGCTGCCCCCTTCTGTGAATGCCACAGGCACTGCTTAAGGCTTCACTTTTCCATGAATTTACAGGTGTGAGCACTGATGTATTTTGAGTCTCTTTGCCTGTATGAAACCCTTTCCACACTGATGGCATGTAAATGGTCTCTCACCAGTGTGAATTCGCATGTGCAAACGATGTGCTTCTCTACGCGCAAAATTCTTTCCACACTCTTTGCACGTGAAAGGCTTCTCTCCAGTGTGAATTCTCATGTGCATTTTAAGGGTTCCTTTCCGTGCAAAAGCCCTTCCACACTGATGGCACGTGAAGAGCTTCTCTTTAGTGTGAACCCGTTTATGCACAA
The DNA here is from genome assembly GCF_025860055.1 of Xyrauchen texanus. Lineage (NCBI taxonomy): Eukaryota > Metazoa > Chordata > Actinopteri > Cypriniformes > Catostomidae > Xyrauchen > Xyrauchen texanus. The sequence continues at coordinate 46,005,531 of NC_068281.1, read as the reverse complement.
TAAGGCTTCCATTACAAATAAAACTCTTTCCACACTCTTGGCATGTGAAAGGCCTCTCTCCAGTGTGAATTCTCATGTGCATTTTAAGGTTTCCTTTATATGTGAATCTCTTTCCACACTGACGGCACGTGAAAAGTGTCTCTTTAGCGTGAATTCGCTTGTGTGCAAAAAAGCTTCCATTATTATTAAAACTCTTCCCACACTCTTGGCATACATAGGGTCTCTCTCCAGTGTGAATTCTCATGTGAGTCTGTAGGTTTATTTTTCTTGTGAAACTCTTCCCACAATCTTGGCATGTAAAAGGGTTCTCTCCAGTGTGCTTTCTCATGTGTGTCTTAAGACCTGTTTTTTGTACAAAACTCTTTCCACATTGTTGGCATGTGAAAGGCTTCTCTCCAGTGTGAATTCTCATGTGAATATTAAGGTTTCCTTTCACTGTGAACCCCCTTCCACACTGATGGCATGAGAAAAGCTTGTCTTTAGTGTGAATTCGCTTGTGCACATCAAGGCTTCCACTATAAACAAAACTCTTCCCACACTCTTGGCAAGTGTATGGTCTCTCTCCAGTGTGAAATCTCATGTGAGTCTGTAGGTTTATTTTTTGTGTGAAACTCTTCCCACACTCTTGGCATGTAAAAGGGTTCTCTCCAGTGTGCATTCTCAGGTGAACCTTAAGACCTGTTTTTAGTGCAAAACTCTTTCCACACTCTTGGCATGTAAAAGGCTTTTCTCCAGTGTGAATTCTCATGTGCATTTTAAGATTTTCTTTCACTGTGAAACCCCTTCCACACTGATGGCACGTGAAAAGCTTCTCGTTTTTGTGAATTCGCTTGTGCACAGCAAAGCTTCCACTATAAACAAAACTCTTCCCACACTCTTGGCACATGTAGGGCCTCTCTCCAGTGTGAATTCTCATGTGACACTTGAGACTTTTTTTGGCTATGAAACAGTTTCCACATTGAGAGCAGGTGAAGGGCTTTTTGGCTTTTTTTCGGTCAGTTGATTCTGTGTTATATTTCTTGTCCTCTTCATTCAGTTCTTGACTTTCCTCTTTCACATTCAGGTCTAAAGTGAAAACAACAAATTGTTAAAATAAAATTGTGACAATCATGAAATTATAGGATATTAAAGTAATGTATCATGATTTTATCATTATTGCTGTTAACATACAGTTCAGTTCCCTTTTTGGAAAAAAAGAAGAAACGAATGGGTTCGACATTTCGTTTTGGAAATACTTGTTAATAAAATACATGTGCACATATGACTCTAAAGACAAACAGAAGTAGATTTATGCAACATTGTTCTTTCCTCATCTTACTTTCAGAAAACAAAGACTTTATAGCAAACCTGATCACACGGGAGGTCGGCAAGTTTTTTCTAATATTTCCGGTAGCCTAGGAAGGGCCACATTATGCCAACTTATTGACAACGGCATCTCCTATCAGACATATTTGCATCGGCTCCAGCATGTTTACCTTCCCCAGCAAAACCAGGAAGTAATTGTGTTTGCATAAAACTGGGGACAGTGTTTCAAATTTCAGTTAGCACAGACCAATTTTATCTAAAGAAAAGTTAACCTACTGTTTCCAATTTCACAGTGAGATCAGTCTAGTATAGCTGGTGTACAGTAACGCAAGATCCATTACAGATAAGTACTTTTTTCCTGTTTTATTAAAATGTTAATAACATAATTTTTATTAAATAGTTTTTCAAAATTATTCAATTACCTTTTTACGCTAACGAGAAGGGATGGTGAACAGTGTTTTATGTGGTGGGGTGCTTCAGTAAACATGGAATATAAATTAAATCCTTTGTATCCAAAAATAACAAATGCAAAACTTTAAAATATAGAAAATTACAAATTTATGTCTGGTAAAGCAACATATTGAAATTTTTTCCTCACAATGGCCACATTTATGACCATCAGTGGGGAAAACAATGGGGAGAAATGGAGAAACAACTGAAAAATGGTATCAATAAAATGTTTCATAAAAATGCTTTTGATTCATTCCACACCACACCATGTGCACAACTATAAGTTCATAGGAATGAGTGGAGATGCTGGCAAACTGCGAAACGTTCCAGTTTATTGACGTTTCGACCTACTAGTCATTCGTTGTCAATAAACTGGAACGTTTAGCAGTGTGCTAGCGTCTCTACTCATTCCAAAATATCGTAATACCATGGTACTTTTTTTTTTTTTAAGTCTTATGCCTAATAAGTTTAAACAAAAAGTAAACTGGCTTTGGCTGAATCAGATAGCTCCTTCGAAGTTTTTGACAGTATTCTATAAAAGACAAATAAAGCTGTCTACACTGCATGCGTACAAATGTGGTAGTAATGGGGTTTCGTTTCTTAATGAACTTACAGTACAATCCATAGAGTGGATTTTCTATCTGTCTATAGCGTAACGGTTAACTAGCGTTTTACGATAGTAAGTCACCATTTGCGGATACTATACAAATGAAATGAGAACAAGCTGACACCTACCTGTCGCAAAAATGTCCATGACTTCTCTGATAAAACAGCAATTAGTATCATTGTAAACAAGTTCAAGTTCTTTTTTATTTATATAGCACATTTAAAAACAGCATCAAGGAAGAACATAGTGCTGTACAATACAAAATTATAAATACAAAGTTATAAAAACACATAACAATTTAAGACCAGGACATTAGATGCTATTAAAAGCCAGTGAAAAGAAATGAGTTTTAAGAAAAGATTTAAAAACCGATAATGAAGGTGACAATCTGATAACTATTCCATAAAATAGGACCCACAACCGAAAAGGCTCTCCTTTCGAGGAGATATTTATTGATCACTGGATCTCAGACTTCTAGGTGGATTGTAAGTATGTAGTAAGTCTGATAAGTAACTGGGAGCTTGGTTGTGTAATGACTTGTAAAGAAACAATACCATTTTTAAATAAATTCTAACTTGAACCGGCAGCTAGTGAAGTGATTTTAAAATGGAGGTAACATGATCATACTTACGACCTCCTTTTAAAAATGTTGTTGCTGCATTTTGAACTAACTGAAGTCAAGCAATTAGAGATTTGGAAATTCCACAATAGAGAGAATTACAGTAGTCCAGATGAAAAGTGATGAAAGCATAAACTGCTATCTCCAATGTTTTCTCTGAAAAAGGATTTAACTTTAGAGAGTAGATGTAGCTGAAAGAAATTGGAACCTATGACAGCACTAATATGTCAAATTTCAGCTGGCTATCAAACTGGACACCCAGGTTCCGTACTTGAGGAGAGAGGAAAGCATTGAGATTTCCGCAATCAGCATTATTGACATCAACATTTTCTGTAGGACCAAAGACAATCAATTCTGTCTTATCTTTATTCAAAAACAAGCTAGAAGAGATTTGAATGCAATGTGATCATTTTGTTTAACCGGTAAGTAAATTTGAGTATCATCAGCGTAAAAGTGGTAGGAGATACCATGCTTTCTGATAATGGAACCCAGATGGAGCATGTAAAGAGAGAAAAGTGCTGGCACAAGAATAGAGCAACTCCTCAGTAAAAGACACACGATAGCCCGCCTGGAGTTTGCCAAAAGGCACCTGAAGGACTCTCAGACCATGAGAAACAAAATTCTCTGGTCTGATGAAACAAAGATTGATTTCTTTGGCCTGAATGGCAAGTGTCATGTCTGGAGGAAACCAGGCACCGCTCATCACCTGCCCAATATCATCACTACAGTGAAGCATGTTGGAGGTAGCATCATGCTGTGGGGATGTTTTTCAGCGGCAGGAACTGGGAGACTAGTCAGGATCAAGGGAAAGATGAATGCAGCAATGTACAGGGACATCCTTGATGAAAACCTGCTCCAGAGCGCTCTGGACCTCAGACTGGGGGGAAGGTTTATCTTCCAACAGGACAATGACCCTAAGCACACAGCCAAGATAACAAAGGAGTGGCTATGGAACAACTCTGTGAATGTCCTTGAGTGGCCCAGCCAGAGCCCAGACTTGAACCTGATTGAACACCTCTGGAGAGATCTGAAAATGGTTGTGCACTGATGCTCCCCATCCAACCTGATGGAGCTTGAGAGGTCCTGCAAAGAAGAATGGGAGAAACTGCCCAAAAATAGGTGTGCCAAGCTTGTAGTAGCATATACAAAAAGACTTGAGGCTGTAATTGGTGCCAAAGGTGCTTCAACAAAGTATTGAGCAAAGGCTGTGAATACTTATGTACATGTGATATTTTTCACATGTATGTTTTTTATTTTTAATACATTTGCAAAGATTTCAAACAAACTTCTTTCAAGTTGTCATTATGGGGTATTGTTTGTAGGATTTTGAGGAAAATAATGAATTTAATCAATTTTGGAATAAGGCTGTAACATAACAAAATGTGGAAAAAGTGAAGTGCTGTGAATACTTTCCAGATGCACTGTACATAATTTTGAAGTCACCATTATTTTGGAAATAAAGGGTAAGACAGAGATTGGTCGGAAATTATTTAAAACAGATGCATCTAGTGAAGGCTTCTTAAGCAAATGAGTGACGGCTGCAATTTTGAGGGCTTTGGGGATGTACCCTGTAAACAGACATTTATTCAAGAAGGAAACCAGACCAGGAACTACTGAGTCTACTATATGCTTGAAGTACCGAGGATGAATAGTATCAAGGGGGCAAAAGGAGGGTTTAAGACTGGCAGTTATTTCTATAAATGTATGTAATGTGATAGTGTCAAAGGCATCCCATGAGGCAAGTCACTGCACAGAATTTAATTGATCCTCAACGCAAGGCATTAACTGTGATCTTAAGTTCTTAAAATCTCAATAAACCTTCACAAGAGTACAACAGAAGGATTAGGTCTAGCATTAACATGGGGGTCAAAACAGAGGTTATAACAGAAAACAAAACCTTTGGACGATGGTGATTATTTGTATTTAAATTTGAGATTTTACAGTTCTCTGATATGCCAATAAGCAGTCTTTCAGTATTTCGAAAGAAACTTGAAGTTTGTCCTTTTTCGCTCAGCTCTTCTGCATGCATGTCTAGAAGAGTGAGTAATGGAGTTGAGCCATGGTTCAGATCTACTTTTCGATTTACCTTGTTTTAGTGGTGCAGTATCATTTAAAACGTCCAAGCATACAGAGTTTAGCAACCTGAGGTGGTGGTCAGGATCCATATCCGGTAACGGAGAATCAAGGGACAGTAATGTACAGGTCATATTAAACCGCTGATTAAAATCTTCACAGAAATGAGGAGTAATAAAGGACCAGTTCTTCAACTAGAGTTGCTCTTTGAGTGAGCATAGGGATAGACATATAAAATAATATCGGCAGTTGATCGGATAACAACGTATCCAAGACTTCTTTTTCAGCAATGGACAAACCGTATGAAAAAAAAAACAAGTCTAGAGTATGACCATGAATGTGTGTACGGTCCTTTATCCACTGGACTTAATTAAAAGAGTCAATAAGGCTGAGGAACTCTTTCGCTAAAGGTTTAGACTGACAGCACACATGGATGTTAAAGTCACCAACCAGTAAAAAGTGGTCACATTTTGTAGTAATAACCCCATGAATTCGGCGAATTCATGTATAAAATCTTTCACAGAGTGTGGAGGTCGATAAACCACAGCTATCATCACCGGTCCATTCCACTCCAGCTGTAATAGCTGCGCTTCGAAGCTAGAATACCCAGTACACGATACGGTCTGGCAGAGAGACTTAAGAGTTTTTTTAAAATGACAGCTAATCCACCCCCTCATCCAATAAGTCGGGGGGCATAAAAAAATGTACAGTCTACACGAACCAGATCAGCAAAAGGGCTTAGATCTCCCACCTTTATCCAGGATTCAGTAATGAACATGACGTCCAATTTGTGCGTGGAGAAGCCGTTGAGTAAAAATGTCTTGTTGACCAAGGAATGTGCATTGATTAAAGCCATTTTCGGTGGAGAAATTACGTTGGAGTAGTCTGTGCCTTTATCCAAGGGGCTGAGGTTTGCAGGAGTTACTCCCCCACGATGGAAGTGAAGACCGATCTGGGGAGAGGGGTCTCGGGGGGATGTGTTCAGGATTTCGGGGAGAATAGGTTGAAGCCAACGGAAGGGAGCGTTACAAAAGTGCCGCTAAGGACACTCTTCCATGCATAGGTAAACTCCACACATAGTTAATTCCAAAATGATTGTTTATTGTAAAACATGTTGAAGATTAGTGGAAAGGCAGTCAATTCATTAAGTGATTTAACTTAATCACTCATCAAGTGATTCAGTGATTAATTTCGACCCCTGGACCACAATGGGGAAAAGGTGCCTCAGGCTGTTCCTGGCAGGGTACCCAGGCTTACAGGCTCCATATGGTTAGGATTAGGGTGGGGATAGGGATAGGGTTAGAGAATCTTCTGCCTGCCAGGAACAAACAGAGGCACCTTTGTACAATGGGCCAGTCACTGCCTGTATTAAAAGAGTATCACAAAGCAGTTGTAGTGGGCATGCATCAAACGCGTTTGTATCGCTGGTGGTCTAAGTATACTTTGAAAGGTAGTCGACTGGGTACGATCCAATACGGAATGCAGAAAACAGAAGTATACCCTGCCCTTTAGAAAAATAGGGCTGCACGCGTTCAGTGCTCGAGCACTCAGCTGATGATGAAATTTGCGCCATGCTTCCTGTACACATATGCCAGGCATTCACATCTGACTTAAGTATACTTTGGGCTTTAGACCAGGGGTCCCCAAACTAAAGCCTGTGGGCCGAATATGGCCCTCTGAAATGTTTTGACTGACTCGAACCATGCCTGTCCCTCATTTTGACTGCTTTGGTGGCTTTACCTGCCTGTAACGCTGACTATAGCGTGAGCCAATAGCATTTGAGTTTGGGCTGAAAAGGAGTATATCAGTATTAGTATTACTTCCGGACTTTATTGATACTCTATTATTTTTTGGGCTAGTACTGTTCTTTTTATGTACAGCTTGATAAATGGTCATGCTCAGCAGTTCACAGTATGATAGATGTGCTTTGTTGTCATTTGTGAGGAAACGCTTATGATGCTTAAACACTCTGCAGCAGAGGTGGGAGAAAGTCACACATGTTCAAGTCACATGCATGTCTCAAGTCTTAACCATCAAGTGAAGACAAATCAGTCAAGTCGAGTTCTGATGAGTTATACTATATACATACACATGAGTCATTCTGTATACTTTATACTACTTGTCATGTTTTAAATACAGTGTTGACTGCAAATCTGCCTGTTAGGTTTTTATATTGCCAACAAATGGTTATGGTATATTGTTGAATGTTGAGAAAGTTTAGAAAAGGCACATGCACATTTAGAGGCAATGTTGGGTCATTTCAAACTTGTCGTGCTACAAAACATGAGATTAATCGTGAATAATTTTAATTTACTGACAACCTTCAAACATTTGAACAGTAATTTTTCATATGAATCTTTCTGGATAATGAAATGATTTACTTACCTTTCCTTGTGGTTTTTGAAATGTCTGATGAAATTCGAGGTTGTGGTGTTCCTATTGGATATTGCATAATGTACATCTGTCAAATCTTTTTTTATTCTTTATTTGATCTTTTTTGAACTTCTGGGAAAATGACAATCATCTGTCATTTTGGCGCGTTGAGTTAACTGTGCAGATGAAGATCAGTGGTGCTGGTGGGCTTACATTTTTGCATATGAATTAATTAATGTTGCAATATTTATTTAAACACATTCCATTACTGTTTATAATAAGTTATTGGAATTAATAATAATAAACATTCAAGATATTGTCGAGTCATGCAGTTCATGTCAAGTCAAGTCATTTATTTTCCTTTAGTCAAGCAAGTCACAATTCCTTAAATTTGCAAGTCAAGTCATGTAACTCAAGTCTCCCACCTCTGCTCTGCAGTGCTAAAGTCTATTTGTAGAATTGTTGACATGCACATTTTAATAAATGATAATTAGACTTGTTCTGATCATGAATAAGTGTGCAATTTCCTCGTTCAAAGCATAAAAGATGGTCATTTGGCACCATCTCCTGGTGCAAAAGTGTAACTAGCAGAAATGGTCAATGAACAAATAAATTAACTAATCTGAATGAATATTTTTGGTGAACAGAATCAAAAGACTGGAGTAACTGAGATGAATCATTACCAGTACCAGATAGAGTACTTATCACATGTTCTTTGAACCAATGAATGGATCCACTGATGTAAAATGAAGTAGGAATTAACAGATTTTTTTTCTTGTTAGCCTACAATAGAAAAACATAATGAAAGTTCTGTTGAAATGACTGGACCATACCCCGTCTTCATGTCTTGACATGCACATGTCAGTGAACAGAGATGGCATGGATACAATGACAAAGTAGGCCTAACTTAAAGCAATTTGCTAAGAAATGTATACATACAATAAAGTTATTATTAAAATCATGTATCAATATTAAAATTATGTTCTGTGAATGGATTTTAATTGTAAAATGAATCCATGTAATAAAAGCAGAAGAATATTCTCTGACAAAAATGCCATAGGCTCACTCGGGACACCCTTTAAAAGACAACTAGGCTTTGACAGCAAAAGTTTAGGGACCCCTGCTTTAAATGAATCACTTTCAAAATGTACCATGGTTTTACCAGTTTTTGGACATGTAGGCTTCTGGTAACTATTCATCCACATTACTGCTGTAAGGTCCTAAATATTAATCACAGAATATATTAAATAACATTATATTAATCTGAAGTATTTCGAAGGTGTCAGTTCTTGAAGAGGATGATGATGTCAGAGAGGAAGCAGCAGAGGTCCAGGTCAATCAAGGTGTGAAAAGAGGACCACTGAATCAAGATCCTGTCATGGCCAGCCCAATCTCCAGACCTGAACCCCATTGAAAACCTCTGGAATGTGATCAAGAGGAAGATGGATGGCCACAAGCCATCAAACAAAGCAGAGCTGCTTGAATTTGTGTGCCAGGAGTGGCATAAAGTCACCCAACAGCAATGTGAAAGACTGGTCGAGAGCATGCCAAGACGCATGAAAGCTGTGATTGAAAATCAGGTTGTTTCACCAAATATTGATTTCTGAACTCTTCCTAAGTTAAAACATTAGTACATGCATACATTTAAACAAGTGTTGTTTAAAAATGAATATGAACTTGTTTTCTTTGCATTATTTGAGCTCTGAAAACACTGCATCTTTTTAGTTATTTTGACCAGTTGTCATTTTCTGCAAATAAATGCTCTAAATGACAATATTTTTATTTGGAATTTGGGAGAAATGTTGTCAGTACTTTATAGAATAAAACAAAAATGTTAATTTCACTCAAACAAATACGTATAAATAGTAAATCCAGAGAAACTTTATAAATCTTATTTTTTTCCCAGAGCTGTATATATATATATATATATATATATATATATATATATATATATATATAGCTAAAAATGCGGGCAGACAACTCTCCAATATTTTTAATTTGGACTGCAGTATGGGTATATGGGTTTTATAAAAAAAAAAAATTTTCAAATAGTGATGTGCTGCTTTTTACATCAGTAATGTTCTGACTATACTTTGTGATCAGTTGAATGCCACTTTGGTGAATTAGTGTGTGTTCACACTTGGCAGGTTTGGTTCAATTAAAACGAACTCTGGTGTGATTGTTCTGCAAGTGCAGTTCATTTGAACATATGTGAACACTGCCATCCGAACCTTAGTGCATACCAAAGATGTGGACCGAGACTGAATAGTGGGTCTCGGTCCACTTCCAAAAGAACTCTGGTGTGGTTCGATTGATATATGAACACAGCATGGACCAAAGACATCTAAACTGACCAATAACAGGATGTAATTTTCCTAATACTGACATCAAGCATACCTGGTTTTTCTCATCATAGCAGCTATGTTGCCAATTATAGTTCGGTACAGGCGTTGGAACCGCCGTCTCCTTGCAGCATAGCTTTGTTTGTGTGTGCAACGGACTAATTCCTGGTGCTGTTTTGACTCCTTTACACATTTTCTTAGCTCTTCATTTGTTCTCAGCTGGTAAAAACTCCAACATATATATATATATATATATATATAAATCCAACAAGTGCATTTAGCTCAGCAGCCAGCATTGTTTTGGATGTTTGGCAAGTTCCGTCACAAAATATATGTCATAAAAGCTTTCCAATCAGGTTGTGACCTTATCCTAATACCTTTTGTTTTGTATCTTTAGGTCCGGTGTTAAAAATGCCAGTGTGAACACTAAGCCAACCAGGACTAAATGTATCATTTTATTTTTTGGTTCGGACCATATGAACCAAGAGAACTGAACAACAAAGTGTGAACACACCATTAAAGTACCAATTTCCTTCCGAAACAGCAAAATCTTTACATTATTCCAACTTTTGGCTGACATTGTATATATATTTGCACACACATTCATATATTTTGTTAGTCTTCCTTTCAATTTTTAATGAATCGGAAAACCTTATTTTTCAATGACCCACAATGAATTGCAGCCCTGCTTTAAATGGTTTATGATTGCAGAAATGTAGAACTTACCGGAATATTCTGTGTTCAAGTTAAACTCAATCAACAGCATTTCTGGCATGATGTTCATTACAACAAAAATGTATTTTGACTCATCCCTCCTTTTCTTTAAATTAAATAAAAAATTGAGGTTACAGTGGAAGTGAATGGGGACAAGTAGCCACTAAACATTAACAATATGTTTGTTATTAGTGTGATAAGATCATTTTCTAAGCTTTTATGTGTCAAATTATAGCCAATTTTACATCTTCATTGCATTACAATGTAATGTAAACAAAAGCTAAACCCCTAAAATGACTGTACAAATAACGATTTAAACAACTTTACAGCTCAAAATACAGCTGAGTTTTAACATTAGAATTAATGTAAGTACTTTTATCAAATTATTAACTTCACATTTATGTGTTTAAACCCTCCAAAATTTGGCCGTATTCACTTCCATTGTAAGTGTAACCCCGATTTGTCCTTTATTTCATTTTTTTAAGAAAAGGAGGAAAGAGTCAAATCAAATGTTTGTGGTCATCAATATTATGCTACAAATGCTGTTGATTGAGTTTAACTTGAATTGAACCCGGAATATTCCCTCATGTTCCTCAGCCGTCTTTATGAAGAAGCAAAAATAAACACCAACCTATTTGTTCCTCCGTCTCTTCACTTTTAATTCTGCATGATTGTGTAATACTGATGTCTTCATTCTCTTCTTTAATAAACTCCATCTTTACAACAATGACAGTTTATAAACGCGTTTATGATGAGGAGAACAGCTGCGGCATTTCCGTTTACTTTAATACGAAGTTCGTGCAGTTTGTAATAAGCAAGAAAACAAACACAATGCGTTCAAAGCTTTTCCTACTTCTGAAGTTTAATGACGGTTGGCAAACCACCTTTTGGCGCATTACCGCCACTTACTGGACAAGAGTGTGGAGCGTCGAAAGGAAAGTGAAAAAGCCCCTAAAAATAGTTTATTCATGATCAATTCAGTGTGTGAGGTACTTACATCTTTGAAATCATTTTTAATAAAAGTAAACAAGAGCATGAGACTATTAAATATACCCCTTACAGAAATAACTAGAAATGTACCAGAATGTTCCTGTAGTTTTAGTAAGTTGAGAATGTGCTGCTAATGGAACAATTAGCCTATAGCTAACTAAAACGGCAATTGACGTAATAAAAATGATACAGACTTCTCCATTATACAGTATATGTATGTTTTAAAATTAATCATTTAATGATTCACCCCAAAATTGTAATTCTCTCATCATTTACTCACCCTCATGCCATCCCAGATGTGTATGACTTTCTTTCTTCTGCAGAACACAAATTAAGATTTTTAGAAAAATATTTCAGCTCTGTAGGTCCAATGGTGAATGGTGATCAGCACTTCTAATCTCCAAAAATCACATAAATGCATCATAAACGTGATCCCTAGAACTCCATTGGTTTAATCCATGTCTTCAGAAGCGATATGATAAGTGTGGGTGTGAAACAGATCAATATTTAAGTCCTTTTATGGTGTCCATCTTGCCGTTGCAGTTTCTATGCACGGTCATGATTTCAAGCTTGAGTATAGATCAAGATTTATAGTGAAAAAGAAGTCTGTTCTCATACAAAATCAGTTGGACCGCTTCAAACCACTGGAGTCTTATGGGTTACTTTTATGTGATTTTTGAACCTTCAAAGATCTGGTCACCATTGACTTGAATTGTATTTCAACAGAGCTGAAATATTCTTCTGAAAATCTTAATTTGAGTTCAGCAGATGAAAACAGATGAAAATGAAAATTCAAGGCTGTAATGACGAAAGCTCACACACCAAGTTCTCTGGTCAGAATGTCTTTATTTCTCCTGTCATCTTATCACATGACTGGTTACTAGCTTTGTCCTGTAATATTATACTGCCCTCTAGTGGTGTTAACAGTATCCTTAAGCACATATCATTACATCTATCTCCCATTAGTTTTTTGTTTTAAATAAAGAAATTGCTGAATTAAAGTTGTTGTTACATAATAACTTCAGTATCAGCCCTTTCTTACAAGGTCATACAAAATAAATGTCCTCTTTATCTTTCCAAAGAAATAACATAAATTCTCAGTGTGACTTCCACAGAAATTTCCAACTTCAACAAATATCATTCTCCATCTGTATACCCCTATACTCATTCACATTTCTTCAGTCAGTCTTTTTGGTCTCACTATTTGTCTCTTAGAATGTTCTACCTGTGCTACGCCTTTTATTTAACAGTCTCTGGTAACGTACTGTGTGTATGTCTGTCATGTCTCGTTGTTCACTTTGCTTTGGAATTGCCATGTGATTTGTGTCACTATCCATAATCCTGATTTCTTTCGTAGGCACTTTCAGCAGGTGTCTTCTGTTCCGCCATATTATTTTCCCATGTTCTGTTAACACTTCATATGACCTGGGTGTTGTCTCTTTGACCACTTTAGCCAGCGGACCCCACTGTCCATCATATCTCACCCACACTATTTCTTCCTGTGCAAAAGGGCTCAGTGGTTTGGCTGTTCTGCTGTAGTGCTCCTTTTGACTCACGTTAGGAGAATTCGGCGCACACCATTTCATGTGATGCTTTGCTGATGGGAGCCTTGTCCATAGTTTCTGATTCATGAGCATTTCCATTGGTGAAAGACTCATTCTCTAGTGGTGATGCCCTGTATTTGAGAATACCCAGGTATGGATCTTCCCCAGTTTCTGTGGCTTTCTTCAGAAGGTGTTTCATGATTTGCACCCCTTTCCCCGCTAATCCGTTGGATTGTGGGTAAAGAGGACTTGATGTTATGTGCTCAAACCCGTACATTTTCACAAAGTCCACTGACTTCTGAATTGCGGTCCATTGTCGCTTATTACAGTCATTGGAATGCAATGGAGTGCGAATATTACACAAATTCTGGGTAATTGGAATGATAGTCCATGAGTAGTCTTTGTCTTTCAGTTGAAACAGGTCCATTCCAACCTTCCTCCATGGTTCCTTTGGTTTGTCTTGTGGATTAATTGGCTCTTTGGGTTGCTGGTATCTGTAGTGTTGGCAAATCTCACAACGCTGCACTAATGTCACATTGTCTCTGTACATGCATGGTCAGTATAGTACATCTCATGCACGTCTTTCATATTTTTCTATCCCCAAGTGTCCCTCATGCTCTAGCCTCAACATGGAGGTAGGTATGACTATCTTTGTGCCTTTTAGCGGAACTCCATCTAACACCGACAGCTGTAGTCTATAGTACTCACGTCGTATCCCTTTATTCAAGTCTTTTGGATCTATACCCAGTTTCAGTTCTCCATCGGGTTTCGCTAATATGACCAGGGAGACACATTCTGTAGGCTCTTCTATCTTCCTGGTGACTCCTTCCTTTATCAGAGAATCTAGTTTCTCTCTCAATCTCTTTTTTAGTGCAACTGGCACCTTTCTTGACGGGTGTATGACCGGTTCTGCATTTTCCTTCAGCTTATATTTGCCTAGTTAGCAGCCTATTCCTCTGAACACCTCCTTGCATAGGCGGAAGGGGGGTCAGGACCCCCATCTGAGGGTTGTCCCCCCCTAAAATATCATAAAAATATGTGTATTGTAAATAATATAATGATATATTCTTAAAATAATTGTTTAAGAAATAAAATAATACAAATGCAAACGGGGCAACAACAAAAAAAACCTTGGTGTCCCCTTCAAAAATTGCTCTTGAGAATTTTTATGTTTATTGTCCCCCCCAACATTTTGATGAAATTTTCGCCCCTGCCTCCTTGTATTCTTTAACCCAGTAGCTATGTGTAGCTCCATTTGGAGTGGCCTCCTTATTATCTTTTATTTTACCATGAGATATCACTTTCTATTTATTTATGACATTAACTCTTTTTATTACACCTAGCCGTAAGCAGGCTTTCAGCCCTAGTATAGTTTATTTCCCGCAACAAGTACAAAAATATCATCCACCTTTTCCCATTACAAGACAACTCTACACAATTCCTTAGAAGGTATGGGCTTGTTATCATATGTCCTCAGATTTTACTTTTTGTCACGTACCTTGGGCTTTTTTCTTAGTCTTTGAAAGCCTTTCATGGGCAGGATGTTTACCTGCGCCGCTGTGTCCAGTTTTAGTGAGACGTCTGTGCCGTTCACATCCATGCATGCCATCCACTTGTCCTCTGGCGAGCTCTATCTTCAAGTCCACGAAGATCGGTGCCTCTTCATCCTCGCTGTCGCTCAACTTTTCCACTAGCTGCACTTTTTTCTTGGAGAAACAGCATTTAGCAAAATTATTCTTTCCTCCACATTTCCTGCAGTCTTGGGCACTGTTTGGTGCGTGCGTGTTGCCACACCTTCCGCAGCCCCTGCTCTCTTGTCTTGGCTTCTGCTTTTTCATCCTTGATGTCGCATTCTCTTTGGCACACTGCACTGTGTCCACTTCTGCGGTCTCCTTATTTGGGCCTTTGTGCTTTCTGAGGCTTGGCCATTTTTAATGGCCTTTTCTAGTGAGGTCAGTCTCTATCAATAATTGCATCCTCACTCTTTTGTCTTGTACTCCAATTACTATTTGATTTTGAATCAGGGAGTCACATAGTGTCCCAAAGTTACACAACTGACTTTTGGATCTTAAATCTGTGACATATTGTTCCAAATTGACTCTTTCCGAAGTCTATTCCTGAAGATGTACCTTTCGAAGGTCAAATAGTCCTCGTTGTGCAGTATTGTTCAAACTTTGCTATCACTGCCTCATACTTGCCATTTTCTTCTTCTGTGAAGACAAACGTGGTATAAACGGTCCCCTTTGCCATCACACAAGCATCCTTCAACAGGTGGAACATTACTTATAGCCTACAGATTAAGAACTAAAGACAATCATAAATGTAAAGACAATAATAATCAAATTAAATAAGCCTAATAAATTCCCTTGTCTTCCCAACATAATGCTTTTTTGTGTTAGTATTGTGTTTTGGTAATACAGTTAATGCTGCCTATAGAAAATAATACAGAACTCAATTTTAGGTGAGGTGAACATGTCTTGTATTACTTCATGATTTAATCAGTTTTGTTGTTATTTCTTTAAAAAAAGATATATATTACTGAACCTGCAGTGTTGCTTTCACAATGCATACCAACCACGTGGAAATAAAGCAAATGAAACTCACAGCACCTCCCGAGATGTTCGGAGATAATTTGCAGTATTCTCACATACAACATTATTCTTGCAAACAGTTTTCAAACAAAAGACACAGAAAAAAAGTGTGAAAACTCATTACATGTGCTTGTTCTATAGACAGGCTTGCATTGCACGCCAACATGCATGTATTCCACATGACAGGCTTGTGCTGCATGCCTCTGAACAAACAGAGAATTATACATGAGCAATGACGGCTTTTTTTTATATATAATAAAGTGTGTTTCTTCAAGCGTGTGTCTTTGTGACTAAAAGCATTTCTTATCATATGTCACTCAGAGACGTCACCTGTTGCGGGTAGATGAGCAAAATTACCAGTGCATGAAATACCTGCATTTGGAACACGAGCTTGCAAACTGGTTTATATATATATGGGCTCTGGGTTACTGACAAGAAGGCTGAGGGTTCAAGTCCCAGCACCGTCAAGATACCACTGTTGGGCCCTTGACCCTACCTGCTCCAGGGGTGCTGTGTCATGGCTGATCCTGCACTCTGACCCCATTTCACTGTATATATGAAAACATTTATGTATAATGTGTGACCAAAATAAAGGCTTCTTCTATACACCCTACAACACTTGGCCGCTTTGGCCACTGGGGGCAGTGTTTTAAATTTCGACAAGCATATACCAATTTTTGCTAAAGAAAAGTCGACCTACTCTTTCTGATGTTACTGTGTGATCAGGCTGATCAATTTTGGGAGCAAAGAGTAGACCTGCACTTAATTGGAAAATATCCAATATATCGGGGCAGCTGTGGCTCAGATGGTAGAGCGGGTCGGCCACTATTCGCACTATTAAACTCTACATTCCAAAGTGTCCTTGGGCAAGACACTTTGGAATTGCCCAAGTGCCTTGCATGGCAGCTCTGCCGTCATTGGTGTGTGAATGGGTGAATGAGTCACAGTGTAAAGCACTTTGAATACCGTTAAGGTTAAAAAGGCGCTATATAAGAGCAGACAATTTATCCCTAATGCAGTTGAGGTCTTCTCATTTTGCACTCCGCAATACCTGTAACACAGTAAACCTTGTTATACTTGTCATTGGGAGGATCTTTAAGAGACCCATAGAAACATTTCTAATTAAATTCACACCTGGTGAACGAAGCAGTGATTGTGTAAAGTATAAAATGTTCTGCACAAAATTATTAAAATATTTAATCTCGGTTAATTGCATGATTTTTCATAGTTAATCACGATTAATTGCAGTTTTTGAAAGTGCTGAAATTTGACTTTATATGTACAGTATTTATTTTCCAGCAAAGGGCTAATTCATGCCTATATCAATCAAGCACATTGGTGTTAGATATACACATGGACACCATGTGTCAAATATCATTGTTTATATACACCATCCATCCATCCATCGTCAACCGCTTATCCTGTGTACAGGGTCGCGGTGTTTATATACACATTAATCATATTTATATACACAATAAATCACTATATTTATATACATGATATTCTTATATATACACTGGTGGCCAAAGTTTGGAATAATGTACAGATTTTGCTCTTACGGAAAGAAATTTTTAAATTTTTTCACCAAAGTGGCCTTCAACTGATCGCAGTTTATAGTCAGGACATTAATAACATGAAAAAATTACTATTACAAATATATTTTTTTATCAGAACTTCTTACACTACTACAAAGAGTTCTCTGATATACTTATTCTCTTGTTTAGTTGTACATCTGGCCTTCCACATCTCTTTCTGTCCTTGTTAGAGCCAGTTGTCCTTTGTCTTTGAAGACTGTTGTGTGTTAATAAGAAATATACAATTATGGAAGTAACTGACACAGCCTAAATAAATAAAAGAACGGTAGCAAATTCTCAAAGAAGCTAGGAACATCCTATCTGTCCAGGTGTAACTAGGAGAATTGGTGCTGTTTTAAAGGCAAAAGTGTTCACACAAATATTGATTTAGCTTACACTTTTTATTAATGAAAGCTATTTATGTCATTATTGTTTTTTAAGAAATCTTCACTTTGAAAGTTTTTCACAAGTGCCTAAAACTTTTGCACAGTACTGTATATACAGTTGAAGTCAGAAATGTAAATACACATTAGCCAAATACGCAGGAGACTTTGAGCCATGCCATTGGACACCGTCCTTGGGCCATTTGGTGCCCCCTCCCCTTACAATACAACTTAGCAAAATACATTTGAACTCAGATTTTCACAACTCCTGACATTTAATAGTAGAAAACATTCCCTGCCTTTGGTCAGTTAGGATCACTACTATATTTTAAGAATGTGAAATGTCAAAATAATAGAAGAGAGAATTATTCTTTCAGCTTTATTTCTTTCATCACATTCCCAGTGGGTCAGACGTTTACATACACTTTGTTAGTATTTTGTAGCATTGCCTTTCAATAGACTTGGGTCAAACATGAAGTACCCATGAAGGGTAGCCTTCCACAAGCTTCTCACAATTATTTGCTGGAATTTTGGTCCATTCCTCCAGACAGAACAGGTGTAACTGAGTTCTGCCCACAAATGTTCTATCGGATTGAGGTCAGGACTTTGTGATGGCCACTCCAATACCTTGACTTTGTTGTCCTTAAGCCATTTTGCCACAACTTTGGAGGTATGCTTGGGGTCATTGTTCATTTGGAAGACCCATTTGCTACCGAGCTTCAACTTCCTGGCTGATGTCTTGAGATTCAATATATCCACATAATATTCCTTCCTCATGATACAATCTATTTCGTAAAGTGCACCAGTCCCTCCTGCAACAAAGCACCCCCACAACATGATGCTGCCACCCCCATGCTTCACAGTTGAAATAACGTTCTTTGGCTTGCAAGCCTCAACCTTTTCCCTCCAAACATAATGATGGTCATTATGGCCAAACAATTTTTGTTTTATTAGACAAAGAGGACACTTCTTCAAAAAGTCTTAATTTTTGTCCCCATGTGCACATGCATACTTTAGTCTGGATTTCTTTATGGCTGTTTTGGAGCAGAGGCTTCTTACTTTTTGAGCAGCCTTTCAGGTTATGTTGACATAGGGCTTGTTTTACTGTGGATATAGATACTTGTCTACCTGTTTCCTCCAGCATCTTCACAAGGTCCTTTGTTGTTGTTGTTCTGGGATTGATGTGCACTTATCACACCAAACTACATTCATCTCTAGGAGACAGAATGCGTCTCCTTCCTGAGCGGTATGATGGCTGAGAGGTCCCATCGTATTTATACTTTTGTTTGATTGTTTGTACAGATGAACGTGGTACCTTCAGGCATTTGGAAATTGCTCCCAAGGATGAACCAGACTTGTAGAGGTCCACAATTTTGTTTCTGAGGTCCTGGCGAATTTCTTTTGATTTTTCTATTATGTAAAGCAAAGAGGCACTGAGTTTGAAGGTAGGCATTAAAATACATCCACAGGTACACCTCCAATTCAGTACACCTCCTATCAGAAGCTAATTGGCTAATTGTCTAAAGGCTTGACATCATTTTCTGTAATTTTCCATGCTGCTTAAAGGCACAGTTAAATTAATGTAAATTTCTGACCCACTGGAATTGTGATATAGTCAATTAAAAGTGAAATAATCTGTCTGTATACAATTGTTGGAAAAATGACTCATGTCATGCACAAAGTTGATGTCCTAAACGACTTGCAAAAACTATAGTTTGCTAATATTAAATCTGTGGAGTGGTTAAAATTTGTTTCAGTTACTTCAAACTAAGAGTATGTAAACTTCTGACTTCAACTGTGTGTGTGTATATATATATATATATATATATATATATATATATATATATATATAAATAAACTACATTAAAGGGTTAGTTCACCCAAAAATGAAAATTATAATATGAACGAGCGGACGGCCTTTACCGGAAGCCAGTGATTATAGTTTATAAAGTTATAAATATGGATATTTTTCTTACAAAAATGCATCGCTTCACTTCAGAAGGCCTTTATTAACCCCCTGGAGCCATATGGATAACTTTTTGATGGATGGATGAGCTTTTTTGGGGTTCAAAATCTAAGGTACCATTCACTCGCATTATAAAGCTTGGAAGAGCCATGATATTTTTTTATTATAACTCTGATTATGTTTGGCTGAATGAAGAAAGTCATATACACCTAGGATGGCTTGAGGGTGAGTAAATTATGGGATAATTGTAATTTTTGGGTGAACTAACCCTTTAAATAAAATCTATGTGCTCATTAAAGCACTCAATACAAGATTTTGCTCCATTTAATCTCTGGTAATTTCATGATATTCCATCAGAACCGTTCGTTCGTATTAGAGAACTTAAGATATAGTAATAAATTACGTTATTTTGAATATACCCAATTCAACTATAATAACTAATCTAGACTGATTATTGATATTAGCTATGATTGTTTTTTTCATTATGAATTCTTGTGTGCATTTTCAATTCACGAGCTCTAGTAAAGACTTTACCACACTCTGAGCACTCGTGAGCTTTCTCACTGGTATGTATTGCCTGGTGCTTTTTAAAACCTTGCAGATTTGAAAAACTTCTTCCACAAAGAGAGCATAGGTAAGGCTTCCCATTTGCATCAATGTTCAGTTGTGTGTTTTGGACTGATTGTACAGCAGAGCACTGATGATTTTTGAGACTTCTTGCCTGTATGAAGCTCTTCCCACACTGATGGCATGTGAAAGGTTTTTCTCCAGTGTGAATTCGCATGTGCGAGTTAAATCGTCCTTTACGAGTGAAGCTCTTCCCACACTGAAGGCATGTGAAAGGCTTTTCTCCAGTATGAATTTGCATGTGCATATTAAGGGTTCCTTTCAGTGTGAAACCCTTTCCACACTGATGGCATGAAAAAGGCTTCTCTCCAGTATGTAGTCGCATGTGAATATTAAGGGTTCCTTTCTGTGTGAAATCCTTTCCACACTGATGACACGTGTAAGGTTTTTCTCCAGTGTGTACTCGCATGTGCATATTAAGAGTTTCGTTCCGCGCGAAACCCTTTCCACACTGATGGCACGTGAAAGGTTTTTCTCCAGTATGAATTCGCATGTGCGAATTAATTCTTCCTTTATGTGTGAAACTCTTCCCACACTGAAGGCATGTGAAAGGCTTCTCTCCAGTATGAAGTTGCATGTGCATATTAAGGTTTCCTTTCTGGGTGAAACCCTTTCCACACTGATGACACTTGTAAGGCTTTTCTCCAGTGTGAATTCTCATATGAGTATCCCGGTTTACTTTTTGAATGAAACTCATTCCACACTGATGGCATGTAAAAGGTTTCTCTCCAGTATGAACTTTCATGTGCATGGTAAGGTTTCCATGGGATTTTAAATTCTTCCCACAATGAGGGCATGTGTAAGGCTTCTCTCCAGTGTGAATTCTTTTGGGACTTTTATGGGAGACATTTTTGTCTGTGAAACTATTTTCAAGCTGACAGCAAGTAAAGGAATTTTTGGCTTTATTTTGTTTTGTTGTTTCTTGGTTAAAATTCTTTTCACTCTCTGAGAAACTAAAAGATTTTCCTCCATTCATGGAAATAGAAGGATTCTTGTAGTGATGGTGCTGGTACTTTTGCTCTTCATTCAGATCTTGACTTTCTTCTTTCACCTTCAAATCTAAAGAAAAAACAACATATTGTCAAAAATTCATTTCAAGAGGAACTCTTGAATTTTAAGCATAAAATAAAGGATATCAAAGTAACCAGCCTTGAGAAAACACTTATTTTATAGATATGTACATATTGACAAAAGAACCAGATGCTGCATGGCTGATGCCATGGGAACATTCAGTTGGTCACGATGTCTAAAGCCCTATAAAAACATGGCAATTTATTGGCTGATGTCACTTAAGCAAAGCCCCATAAGAAGCTGTCACAGGCTCCTTACAAGTGTTCAGTTGCAACTCATCCAATTTTCTGCATGAGGCACGAGCCTGTACTCCCAACCAGAGAGTATGGCCATCTACATAAGTGTATTGTTCCCTTACTCAATGAACCAGGGTTACTTATGTAACCAAGACATTCCCTTTCATAGTCCCAGTTTGATGTTGCGTCAGAGCTGATGCCATGAGAACAGTATATCATAACGTTATATGACCAATAGCTGCAAACTGTATCAGCCTGTGTGGCTAGCTTATAGTGGTGCACAAACAGACTACACGCTGCTCTGACTTACTCCACTGGCTATTGCAAAGAACATAGAGTTGTAAAGCTCTAACAGCGCACAGCATATGCAACCTCTCATTCTAATCATAACCAAATGGGGGAGGATAAAAGACCTGCATAATAACCTGGGAGCAGTAAAGGGTAGAAATGACCTTGGGTAAATAACCCAAGCTAGGTACCTTTGACAACCGTGGTGTGAAATCCATACGCCATAGATTGTCCGACAGGGCATGTAACTCACCAATCCTCTTAAACAATGCCAATGCCGGAAGCAGGGCAGTTTAAAGAGTCATAAACTCATCAGAAACTGATGTCAAGTGCTCAAAGCACCTCTATCATCTCAGATAAATTCCATTACGGTATACAACAGGGTGAAAAGGCCTTGACCTCCACAGGAGAGAATGGTGTGCCAACCTCAGTATGGCAAAAGAGCGCACTTCTGTTGTCTGTTTGGATAAAGACATGACTGCCTCAAATCTCTGAAAGGAGACCAAACAGCACCACCAAAATTTCCAGGCAATTTATATGCCATTTCAGCTACTGGCTCATCCAAACCCAGTAGGCTGGATGACCTTCGTACACAGAACCCCATGGAGGACGCATCTGTGGTAACCATTTTGTGGCAACAAACATGTCCCAATGGAATGCCTGACTCCAGAAAAAGTGTCCGTCTCCATGGCAACAGTGCTCTGCAACATCTGCGCCTTACTTTTTTCAAGTCCCTTTATGGATTTCATCCAACACTGAAATGGCCTCTGCTGCAACAGGCCCAGACGAATGATAGCGGAAAGCATGATCTTCGACACCAACAGCCTGCGAAACGTCCTCGCAGGGAGATCTCTTCTCCTTAAACATTGCTAGGTACTGATGTAATGACTAAACTCGAGCTGGATAGAGATGGCAGCAAATTTAGCTCCATACCTAGAAACAGAATCTGTTGCCTTGGTAACCGAAAACTCTTGTCCAAGTTGACTCTCAGCCCTAAACTGTCCAAATGACTGAGAATGATATCTCTCTGAGATAATTCAAAATGCGGTCACCCAGGTATGAAGGTAAATTGGTGGCAAAACTCGAGAGCACGTAGATGTGAATTTGAGAACTTGTACAATAAATATTCGTATGTGTAGGCGAACATTTACACTCACAGCTCCGATGTGAAAACCTGTAAAATAAAAATCTGAACTTGAACGCTGAGATTTGCACTCGCAGACAATAGTCACAAACCTGTATTCTGAATTTGAAGCTGCAGACAAGTAGTCACAAATGTGTAAAATGCCATTCACAAAGATACCATGACAGACACAAACTTAATACAAATTTGCACTTCTTCTAACATTCAAATTAGCAGTACAACCTCAAATTGGCACTTGCAACTTCTCAAATCTGTCACTGCAAGTTCAAATTTCAGCCTTTACTTTTGCTACTCTTTTCAGCGATATATGAGGTGCAAAACTGATTTGTGCACTTGTAACTCAGTGCCGAGAGAGAGGGGGCGGAGCGGGGTGTTCAAAGGAGCCGCTTTATTGGTTGGCTCTAGCCAATGAAATGGGACTTCTAATGTACGCGATGATGTCACGAAAGCCGCCTGCGTGGATGTTCTGAAACGCTAAAGCCTGGCTCACAACAGGAGTTTTAAAATCCTAACCGATTTTGAAATCTGGTTGCAGCACACACTTAAGGAGAATCTTTGCAGATTTTCTTCCCTCAAATCTTAAACATGCACACTACAAGATTTGAAAATCCCGAGCATCACACACTACACAATGTTATTAAGATTATCGTGCCAGAGGAAGCGCCTTGCTATGATTTCACCATGATCACGTGATCTCACGCAACAGATCGGAAGCTGAAAAGTGGATGTAAACTAAATATCTGTCCTTCATATCAAGTCATATTCGTGAAAAGGTTGCCGTGACCAAGGAAAGCGTAAATTTTGAAAAAATCATCCTTTTAACATTTAAGGATATTTCTAATGAATGGCGCCAGCTCTGGTCAATACAATGAATCAATGCCATTGATCTCTATGAAGTGACGCATCAGCTTCAGCGTTGCCCATGCGCCGGATTGCTGCTCAGCTGAGCCTTATAAAGTGGAGCTCTAAATAATTAACAGCTTGTTTCATTACATAGCCTATAGAATGAATCCGAATTTTTTTACATTTCCGTTGAATGAACAGTTTAATGACTCACTCAAAGACGTTCCCTTGCCGCCACCTAGTGGCGTAACAGTGTAACTGCACTGAGTGACAGCCTGTCTGCAGACACGAGCAATGACGATACTGGTGAAATATCAGCAGAAAGCCTCTCGTTTGGTGATATTCGAGGATCGGAACTAACTGTTATATATAACAATGATCTAACAAGCTTATTGTCAGGTTTATGTTCTGTTATTATATTATGTGGACCCTTATTTTGACATTGTATCTTCTGGTTACTCCACTTTTTTAGTTTCAGCTTTCATTACTGAAATGTACTAGTCTTCGTGCCTGCTGACAACAGCTTAACACTTATTTATTTAGCAATAAAATAAATAAATAAAGATAATACCGCATATCACGCTGTTGAGTCACTCAAAATTACCTCAATGGAAATTCCTTCACCACCGACAGCCCTACTTGTTTCTTATTGGCTATTGTGACAGTACTGACGTAATCACAATCTTGCTCATCCAGATATCAAACATGTTTGATATGATCGGGCGAGCCCGATTTGTGTGAGAGCAGATCGGGAGGTGCAGGATTCGATCTGTGAACACCTCACATTACCAGATAATCTTTCCGAACATCGGAACCGATCGAGGTCCTCGACAAGATTTTTTTCCGATTCTCGTGAGGGGAAAATCGGGCATAAATCGGCCTAAAACTCCTGTAGTGTGAGCCAGGCATAACATGGCTTAATGCATTAGTCTGATATTAAAAGACATGCATGATATTATCAAACTTAGTAAACACCATACTAATAATGCATACTACAGAAAAGCAGATGAGCACAGAATATGACCGAAAGAAAGCAAATGTGTGTTCAGTGCAAATAAACCAGCTGCCTGTGTTTTATTAATAATGTATAACGAATTGTGGTTTTTATTTATAACTGTTGGTCCATTAAGCCTCATTAAGCATTTTCTTGGTTTTCTATGAGAGGAAAATGCTTAACGCATAATTAAACGAAGTTGCGTTCAAATTCTGCTCAATTGCTTTTCTGTATGCTTTATGGTGTTTCCTGAGTTTGGTCTTTTAATACCACTGTCTTAATTAAACGTGTTACGTTCATATTCTGTGTTCATCTGCTTTTCTGTAGTAGCTATGCATTATTAGTATGGTGTTTACTAAGTTTGATAATATCAATCATTTCTTTTAATATCAGACTAATGCATGCCATGTTAGCGTTTTACAACATCCTCGAGGAGGCGGGTTTCGTGACATCATCGCAGTACAATAGAAGTCCCATTTCATTGGCTAGGTGCCAACCAATAAAGCGGCTCCTTTGAACACCCCGCTCCGCCCCCTCTCTCTCTCGCGCCACAAGTTAGTTTTGCACCTCATATATCGCTGAAAAGAGTAGCAAAAGTCAAGTGCGAAATTTGAATTTGCAACGACAGATTCGAGAAGTTATAAAGTGACTAATTGAGGTTGTATTGCGAATGTGAATGTAAGAATAAATGCAAATATATTTAACATGTTTGTGACTGTCATTGTATTTCTGTGAATGGCATTTACACATTTGTGACTACTTGTCTGCAGCTTCAGATTCAGAATACAGGTCTGTGACTATTGTCTGCGAGTGCAAATTTCAACATTCAACTTCAGATTTTTATTTGACAGGTTTTCACATTCGAGCTGTGAGTGTAAATGTTCACATACAAGTACGAATATTTATTGTACAAGTTCTCAAATTCACATCTACGTGCTCTCGAGTTTTGCTACTAATGTACCTTCATACCCAGGAGCCAGAGTTGCATCCATCCATTTGTGAATGTGCACTTGTCAAAGAAAGACAGAACAGAAAGATGCGAAACTGGAATGATTTGCTCCAAAAGCGTATCTGATAAAGCACCTATGCTTCAGCACAATCTGAGTGTGAAATTCCCCTGGCTGGATTTATGTGATCTATTTGAGCTTCAACATCCTGAAGCTACATTTCATTAGAGTGAAATTTAATGGCTGTGTCCTTTTTCTGAACTAGGAAATAGGATCTGTAAAAACTGATCTCCCGCTAAAAATGTAGCTTCCTGAGCCGAGACTGCAGTAGGAATTACCCCATTGAATGCAGGTGGTGCCTGTCTGAATTAAATGACATAACCATGCTTTATTGTTAAAATTTGATACCATTTGTAATTGTTGCCAGTTGACTCTTATGCCTTCACTGCTACAATTGACTGAGTGGGGATTAATAATGTTTTTGCCTTTATTAAGCCATGTCATGTGCAAAGAGGGCCCTGAAATGTATCCCACAGAGGAACTCGACCTAAAATTTTCCTCCCTGGCATTTTGGAGAAGGGAAGGGTTCACAAACATGTGGGGGACTGGGAACAGACTTGCCTATTACAATGGTGCCAGCATTTGTAATGGGAGGACAATGTGTGGTACTTGCAACAATGTGTTTGTGTAAATTTGTGCTTTTAGTACATTGAGTGTTTTTACACATGCTATAAGACATTTGACCATGAATCAGTGCTCATCTCCGAACAGGACAGAGTGAGAGAGGCCTAGGCCACCTTCCAAATGCCTCATCCATGTTCGTCCTCTCAATACAACATAGAAAAAGACAGAAAAAAGGCAGAATCCTCTTATCCAGAGTTTCCTAATAGCAGCGACTTGCAAAGCACATGGTCTTCCCATGAAAACTTCTCAGAAAATGGCCACCGAGCTGGGCTGAATGCTTGTGATTATTAAACTTTATTTTCTTATGCATGTTAATGGTCTTACTGTGAATGATTTGAGCATATTTTTGTTTAATCAAAATGTCATAACTTACACCTCCAAAGTTTTTGCAAAATGGCTTAAGGACAACAAAGTCAAGGTATTGGAGCGGCCATCACAAAGCCCTGACCTCAATCTGATAGAACATTTGTGGGCAGAACTGAAAAAGTGTGTGCGAGCAAGGAGGCCTACAAACCTGACTCAGTTACACAAGTTGTGTCTGGAGGAATGGGCCAAAATTCCAGCAACTTAATGTGAGAAGCTTGTGGAAGGCTACCCAAAACATTTGACCCAAGTTACACAATTTAAAGACAATACTACCAAATACTAACAAAGTGTATGTAAACTTGTGAGCCACTGGGAATTTGATGAAAGAAATAACAGCTGAAATAAATCACTCTCTCTACAATTATTCTGACATTTCACATTCTTAAAATAAAGTAGTGATCCTAACTGACCTAAGACAGGGAAGGTTTTCTACGATTAAGTGTCAGGAATTGTGAGTTTAAATGTATTTGGCTAAGGTGTGTGTAAACTTCTGACTTCAACTATAAGTTATTTTTCCTATAAGTTTTCCTTCCTGCCCAGTAGGTGGTGATATACACAAAGAATGCAAATCGCCAAGATTTAACCACTGGAGTCATGATAAAAGTGTCTCAACTGAACACGTACAAGTCAAAATATCACTGACATCATCACCACCACCAAACATCATCACCGCAGGCGAACTAAACAGGCAAAGCTGCTTGAGATGGAGAGGAAGAGTAGGGCTGGGCAACAGGATGATGTAATCAGATATTGACGATGTTTAACAAAGATCCCAATGACGATTCGGAACAGACATGATCGACAATATTGGGAAATGGCAAAACCATGGATTAGGGAAGTCGGCAAATATATTAAACAGTGACAAGGGTGTGAAATTAGCACCCCCCAAATATGACGAGGTTGAATCCAGTTCCTCGTCCAATGTATTTCAGGCCTTTCCAAGGACACTTCGGCAGGTGGAGTCATGTGGGCCGGGAAACGGCAACCCTGCAGTTAGTGGCCGACCCGCTCCACTGTCACATTTTATTATATTTTTAAGAATATGATATTACAATATTCTGATTTTTCGCAAAAATTAAATTCGCAACTTGGATGGAAACATAGCTACTGCTTGTGTCTGATTTGCTGTTTTTTCAGAGGCGTGCAGTCTCCTGGAACAAGCTCATCTAAAGAGTTTTCACTCTTTTTTTTTCTCTCCATTTTATTCATCTAAAAAATGTTTGCAAGGCTACTGTCATCAATGAGAATGCTGCAAATTATCTCAGATCATCTCAGGAGGTGCTGGGAGTTTAATTCGCTTTATTTCCACACGGTTAACAAGCATTGTGATCGCAGCTCTGCAGGTTCAGTAATATATATCTTTGTGATTGAATTACTTTCGTCTTTGTTTCTTTAAAACCAAGACACGTTCACCTAGGGCTGGAAAATGAAAAATGAATTTGCCAAGTCTATGAAACCTCCTCCTATAAAATGATATCATATTTAAGAAATACAACATAGGTCGATTATCTTTATAGATTGAAACAAAGGTTCTTCAGCTAGGATAAAGAATATTTAAGTGCTCAGAGTTGCTGCAGAAAACAGAAAAAAGAACTGTAAGTAGTAAAACAATACAAACGGGCCAAAAAAATGCATTTTAAATTCAGAAACATTTAGAGTCCCCCCTCCCTTGCACCACAGTTGTTTTGTCCACTGCCTGCTGGAGTTCGAATTGCTTCGTTCATTTTGGAACTCCAGCAAGTAGGCTGGCAGTGGCAAGGTTTTTCACTTTAAGCATCGGATGAAGTGATTATTTTCTCTTAAATACAGATGATGTCGAGTCATTAATAAATTAGTCATGAAAAATATTATGATAACCAATGTATTTTTTCATGAGTCCGCAACGTTAGCGATTATAACGTTACCTAGCTTGTTTGTGAACTGATATTATCCTAATATTGTACTGTAGATCTACAGTGGTTTTGGGTTTTGCTCAATATGTTGTTACGTGGCAGATCAGTGGGATGGCTGCAGTTGAATATCTAAGTAAGAGACCACTCTGTCCCCGACGAAACCTAAAATATTATGGAAGACGCAAGATAATTTTATAATTATGATATAACCGCGTGGTGAAATAAGTCTTCTGTATACACACGTCCTATAGATGTACAATTTTGGCTCTACTATTTGTGTCCCTTTCAAAGATTGCCATGTCAGGCATGTAGCCAATTGTGTTCTGCTATTTCTGCTCGGCTTGAATACAATGAACTGACGGCTGTGCCCTGAATGTTAGTCAGTGACAAATGTTGTAATGTAGCGGCTATATTGAAATATCGGAAATGTGTTTAAAAATCCCTAGCCCTACTTTCACCTTGAACCTAAAATTGAGTTCTATATTCTTTTCTTTATGCAGCGTTAACTGTATGACCAAAACACAATACTAACAAAAACACATTTGGCAGCATTATTTTGGGAACGCAATGGATTTATTAGGCTTATTTAATTTGATTATTATTGTCTTTAAATGTTTGATTGTCTTTAGTTCTTAATCTGTAAACTATTAGTAATTTTCCACCTGTGTTGATGGATGCTTGCGTGATGGCAAATGAGGCTGTTCGAGACGGTAAATATTTGGAATTTGGGAGGTGGTTAAATAAGGTTTGTTTTTTTAATTGTATTGCTTTTTTTTTTTTGTTTAGTTTAAAGTGCAATTTAAATTTAGAAATGTCTTTCATTTATGTTTCAATATATGAATAAAATGTTTAAACTTGGGCTGTCAATCGATTCAAATTTTTAATCGAATTAATTACATGGTGTCCCGATTAATTAATCGTGATTAATCGCATTTACAAATATTTGCTGAGAAAGCCCCTCATATAACAATAATTCAATATATAACGATTATACATATATATATCAATATAGAATTATACATAGTTATCTTTAAATATTAAAAAATTCAATTCATTGGCATACAGTTCACAGCAAGTCAATTTGTCAATCAGTTGGAGATTTAATATGAGGGCTTGTTTAAGGACCCGTCAATCTACACCTACGTCAGACATTTAATTTTTTTATTAATGCTTACAAAACTTTTACATCTAGTGCCAAGAGGTATATTAAAACAAACAACAACAAAAAGGAAAATAAATAAATTAACAGTATAATAAAAATATCAAATTGTTTACATATTTCAATACACTTTACAGCTTTCTTGTTACTCAAATTGGAAATTGTTCTTGGGTATTGCTGAACCTCCTGCAGACCACAAAATGTACAGAATATATTGACATCACAATTAAATCTCTCTACAAGAAAATAATTAGTGAGGTAGTATTTATAAATAAGTTTGAAGGAAATTTCTTGATTTTATTCATGATTAAATATTTATGGAGTAACTTCCAAATTTTGCACCATCTCAATCCAGCCAAACCCAGCATCAGACATGCTTGTGTCGTGTCTCGGGTGTGTTGTGTCATAAACATAAAATGTTTAGTTCA
Source organism: Xyrauchen texanus (assembly GCF_025860055.1). Classification (NCBI taxonomy): domain Eukaryota; kingdom Metazoa; phylum Chordata; class Actinopteri; order Cypriniformes; family Catostomidae; genus Xyrauchen; species Xyrauchen texanus. Next base: position 45,975,321 of record NC_068281.1, on the reverse strand, counting down.
CTGTTTCAAGTTAAATACAGTTTAATACTCAATCTTTAAACACATCTTGAGATCCCTTAGTTCGCATTTGCGCTCCTTCAAGTGTTTTGAACGCAAGAACGTAACGCATGTCTGTGTTGTTCTGCCTACTGAAGTGTTTTCTTCACTGTATAAACTGCACGTTGCTCATACAGCTGAAATTTCACTTACTGCCCTCTGGAGTAAACAGGTGGTACTACAAGCTTGCATTTCTCAAGACTCTTCCTTATTATGGTCTTCCTTATAATTCATTGCACTGACTTAAGCGTTAAATCGACAGCACTAGTTTAAACCAAAATCAATAAAGCAAAAAAAAAAAAAAAAAAAAAAAAGGGGGTGGGTGCTGAGTGACTCCAGCCAGGTCTCCTAAGCAACCAAATTGGCCCGGATGCTAGGGAGGGTAGAGTAAATGGTAAATGGTCTGCACTTATATAGTGCCTTTTTTAACCTTAGCGATTACCAAAGCGCTTTACACTGTGTCCCTTTACACTTTGTCACACATTCACACACCAATGACAGCAGAGCTGCCATGCAAGGCGCTAGCCTGTCATTGGGAGCAACTTGGGGTTCAGTGTCTTGGAACACTTCACAAGGACACTTTGGCATGTGGAGTCATGTGGGCCGGGAATCGAACCACCAACGATGCGATTAGTGGACAACCTGCTCTACCACCTGAGCCACTGCTGCCCCAATGGGGTAACCTCATTGTGTTTGCGATTAGTGGTTCTCGCTCTCAATGGGGCGCAAGGTAAGTTGTGTGTGGATTGCGGAAAGTAGCATGAGCCTCCACATGCAGAGTCTCCACGGTGTCATGCACAACGAGCCACGTGATAAGATTGACGTGACTGAAAGTCCTCCACCACCCGGATTGAGGCGAGTAACCGCGGCACCACGAGGACCTACTAAGTAGTGGAAATTGGGCATTCCAAATAGGGAGAAAAGGGAAAAACAAAAAACAAACAAACGTTTCAGAATGGCGCTTTCTGCAAAACCCTGAATAAGTATTTTTTTTTTAAATGCTAGCAAGCGTGATCAAACTCTTGACAGAATGAAATATATGGAATAAAAGATATAGAAGCCTCAGCGAAGTCAAATGATGGCCACACAGCAAACTAACAAAGAACTCTCCATCTAACCATAGGTAAAGAGCTGTAGTTCCAACCACACAACTTTGCGATGCTGTTTGCGATTGTTCATTCAAACTACGGTTTCGGGAAACAACAAATAGTTGGCTAACAATGCTTCTGGGAAACGCCAGATGAGTGTGTGTGTGTAAAATCTCTTAACACGGGTAGAGCGCAATAACATGTGAAATGATCAAAATACGAAAGCCTTTAAGTAGATTCAAAGTTTATATCTGCATTACCATCATGCCATCAGTATTGGTTTCTATGTAAGCTCTGGGTGAGGGCAAATGTGTTTTACTGGTATTTTTTAATTATTTTTGTATTCCATATTGCATATTGTTCATTCCAATGTAATCCCACGCTGCTGAATTTACGTTCTTTTTCAGTGGGTTACGAAGATTGGTGACAGCATCGCTTCTCTCTGACATTTTCTCTGCTGCATGTGTGTGTGGCACAAGTTGACGTGTCTGACAGGCAGTCAAGGATGAAACCGTGGTATACCATGAAACCGGTATACCGCTGCAACCCTAGCTGCAAGTTTGCTGCCAAGCTCATTTGCATGTGAAAATAATCAGTGGAGAATTTGCAATGAACTCCCAATTTTTGCAAGGAAATAGTAAATTTGAATCTCCAAAAATCACATAAAACCGCATTAAAGTAATCTATAAAACTAGAGTGGTTTAATCCATGTCTTCAGAAGAAATACGATAGGTGTGTGTGAGAAATCAGAAGTCTTTTTTCATTTTCACATCTTCGTTTTCTTGTGATTTTTGGGGGACAATTTACATTCTTCGTACATACTGACACCTGACATCGTCAGAGGTGGAGATTTACAGTAAAAAAGGACTCAACTATTGATCCGTTTCTCAACCGCACCAATATTATCACTTCTAAAGGTATGGATTAAACCAATGGAGTTTTATTTATTACTTTTAAGCTGCCTTTATGCGCATTTGGATATAAAAATGTTTGGTCACCACTCACTTGGACACACGATGGATCTACAGACCTGAAATATTCTTCTAAAATGTTAAAATGAGTTCTGCAGAAGAAAGAAAGTCATACACATCATGAAGGTGAGTAATTGATGAGAGAAATATGAGCTATCCCTTTAAATATGAACTATCCCTTTAAATCTCTTACAGCACCTTTAAATAGAAATTAACCATGTAAACATTTAAATCGGACAACTTTCTCAATAGGTTTCCAAAATACCTTGCGCACAAGGGAATGTTTGTTTATAACACGATACTCAACGAGTAATTATAATATGCAGAGAATAATATGTAGAGACATCTACAAGTAATTAAAAGTATTCTAAGTATTAAAAGTAAACACCAACCTATTTGTTCCTCTGTCTCTTCACTTTTTATTCTGCATGGTTTTAGATCAGTCATGTCTTCACTCTCTTCTTTAATAAAGTCCATCTTTACAACAGGATGTCACGCAGATCTGCTACCCCTGTTTGTGTGGAAACAAGTCTTGGAAACGTGTACCACGATGGTAATGTTTGTAATAAAGCCACAATACTGACACACAAACAGTCCAAAAGCTGGAAGAGGATTCTTCTTCAGCGTTTTAATGACGGCTGGCAAACCTGCTTTCTGTGCTTTACTGCCTCCATTGGGACAGGAGTGTGCAGCGTCGAAACGAAGAGAGAAAAACACTCAAACTATTATTTATTCATGTGAATGTCACTCACATTTGAATAAATCAACACAAGCCTGAAACGAACATGTTGTGTTCCAAGACATATAAATAAATAAATACAATACAAAAAAAGAAACATAACATCAGCTTGCTTTTTACCAATTTATTTCAGTAATTAAGATTACTTTTACTTGATGAAGTATTTGTTTATTTATTATTATTTATTTGAAGACAACATGTAAAAGAATGTAGTCACACCTGTTTGCCTGAAACACAAAACCATTTGCACATGCTCTATGGAGCTTTAAATCTGCCATTTTTAAATAAATCAATGCAGGGGCGTAGCAATCATTTCAAACGTAAGGGGCACAAGGGGGGCCTGGGTAGCACAGCGAGTAAAGACGCTGACTACCACCCCTGGAGTCATGCATTCCAATCCAGGGCGTGCTGAGTGACTCCAGCCAGGTCTCCTAAGCAACAACATTGGCCGATTGCTAAGGAGGGTAAAGTCACATGGGGTAACCTCCTCGTGGTCACTATAATATGGTTCTTACATTTACATTTATGCACTTGGCAGACGCTTTTATCCAAAGCGACTTACAGAGCCCTTATTACAGGGACAATCCCGTCGGAGCAACCTGGAGTTAAGTGCCTTACTCAAGGACACAATGGTGGTGGCTGTGGGGATCGAACAAGCGACCTTCTGATTACAAGTTATGCGCTTATCCCACTACGCCACCACCACTCCTTCTTCTTGGAACTCTCGGTTCTTGCTCTCGGTGGGGCAAGTGGTGAGTTGTGCGTGGATGCCGCGGAGAAAAGCGTGAAGCCTCCACACGCGCTATGTCTCTGCAGTAACGCGCACAACAAGCCACATGATAAGATGTGTTCGTATTGACGGTCTCAGTGCAGAGGCAACTGAGATTCGTCCTCCGCCACCCGGATTGAGGTGAGTAACTATGCCACTACGAGGACTTGGAGCGCATTGGGAATTCAGCATTCCAAATTGGGGAGAAATAGAGAGAAAAAATAAAACAATTAATATAACTGGTCGATCCTCCTTTGGGAACAATAACCACAACTATGTGTTTCCGGTAGCTGTGTAATAGACATGCTCAATGTTCAGAGGGAATTTGGGACCATTCTTCCTTACAGAACTGCTTCAGCTCAGCCATATTCTAAGGAAGTCTGGTGTGAATGGTTCTCTTGAGGTTATACCACAGCATCTCTATTGGGTTAAGGTCTGGACTCTTCTTTTTTTAAGCCACTAATGGGGCTTTTCCACTGCACGGTACAACTCGACTCAACTCGACTCAGCTAGCTTTTTTGGACTTTTCCCACAGTGGATAGTACCTGGTACTTTTTTTAGTACCACCTCGGCCGAGGTTCCAAGCGAGCCACGTCGATACTAAATGTGACGTCAATATCCTGCAGATCACTGATTGAATCGTCACTACCAGCGTCACTGGATTCGTGATACGTGACATCAACCCGCTAGTTTTAAAGTTAGCAACAGCGATAATAGTATCATTTGTTCACGTGACTTTCGAATTGTGAAAAAAGAAATGGCGCAAAACCACACTGTGGTCAATAAATGAGGTGGAGACGGTCCACTCGTTAGCGATGAGCGAAAAAGTCTCTCAGGAAGTGTATCAGCTGTTGGCCGTACACGGCTTCCACCGGACCAACCAACAGTGTAGGGAAATGTAAAAAAAAAATTTAAGTGACAACAGAACCATCAAGGAAAAGTGGAAGTGGTTCGACCAAATGGACGCTATCTAAACTGGCGAGGAATGGGAGGGAGAGCGCCTGGACTCCACCATGATGGAGGATGGTACATTTTGTTATGTTAACTCTATGCTTGTTCCTTGTGTTCCTAAATACAATTATTATTTAATTATTTATTTTTAAACACAATTAAAACATTTATTTTATCTAATTACACAATGATGACTCATTGACATTATAGACATTACAATTTTATCTTCTGTTAATGCCTGATCTTCTGTTAAGCTGCTTTGAAACTATGTGTGCTGTGAACATGGCCATAACTACCACTGAGGACACCGAGGTCATGTCAGACAATTATCCTTGCATCAACGGACCGTCACGTGACACATACTTGCAGATACCGCTGTTATGTCAAAACGAAAGTAGTCGGCTGTAGCGGAATGTTTCCTAAACCAATTAAATATGCAACGCAGTGGCTCGCACAGCTCACATAAACTTCAATACCCACAAATCCATTGTTCAAAATAAACTTGACGCCATGTTAATTTCTGCCTGTGATTTTCATTCAAATGACCGAAAATTAACAGGCTGCAACAAACTAAATTATCGTTTGGAAAGCCAGCAGAAGATGAGCAGACAAAGAGAAGGAGGGAAGGTGAGAAAGTTAATGATTATGCAGCAAATAGCCTACAATATGAGATGTAACAGGGCTACCAATGAGATTCAAACCTATATCCTACTGAAATGCTGAAATCCAGTGGAGTTGCAGCTAGCTAATCTGCACTGACAATTAAGCTAAATATGATATGGATAATTAATGTGATGTGAAGTGATGGATATTATCCTTTTAATAAGAATGGCCCAAACATAACCTATTGTTGAATGATATTATGGTCAGTTATTGCCAGTATTATAATAATTATAATAATAAAACAAGTCTAAATAACTGAACAATAATTGGCTTTGCAGCCAATGACCCTGCAATATATAAATGCAGAAGCCACTACTCTGATGAGGAGAGGCAGAGCATCCTTCAAAACAAATGGAGCAGGGACCAGTATATCCCCAAAGGCAATTTGGGAAAAGTCTGTTGAGGTATGGTGGTGGCGTAGTGGCTAAAGCACAGGGCTGTTAATCAGAAGGTCACAGAAGATCAGAAGGTCATTGGTTCTAACCCCACAGCCACCACCATTGTGTCCTTGAGTAAGGCACTTAACTCCAGGTTGCTCCGGGGGGATTGTCCCTGTAATAAGTGCACTGTAAGTTGCTTTGGATAAAAGCGTCTGCCAAATGCGTAAATGTAAATGTAAGGTATAGTGGGAAAATAAATACCCCTGGCTACAGTACTCTCCATCTGAGGATGCAGCATATTGTTGTGCGTGCGTGCTGTTCAATAGTCAGAAAGAGTCAAACACCACAATCCAGAGGGATGGATTTAGGGACTGGAAACAAGCTCTTGGTGAGAAAAGGGGAATAATCTCAAATCATGGCAACACTCCAGGACATATGGCAGCTTCTGAGTTGGCAGAAAATTTCTAAGTGTAATAAAAGGACAGAAGAAAGATATACATTCGGTAATCAGTAAGACATACTCAGACAAAGTTGAGACCAACTGTAAGGTTTTGTTATCAATCCTTGATATAGTGATAAATCTGGACACAAGAAACATTGCATTTCGTGGCAATTATAATTTGGAAGATCATGAAGAGGATGGAAACTTCAGCCACTTTGTTAATTGGAAATCCTCATTTGATGAAGCACTAAAAAAAATCACCTTGAGATTGCCCCTGGAAACGCAAAATACCTTTCACCCAAAATACAAAATGAGATGATTGCATGTTGTGGGGCTGAAATTCAAGACAAAATTGTTCAGAAAATTCATAAACTAAGTACTTCTCGGTTTTAACTAATGAATCATTAGACATTAGTGGGACGGAGCAGTTATCTATCTGCATCCGCTATGTATCAGATGAGTTTGAGATTAAAGACATTTTTGGGGATTCTGTCCACTTGAAAAGCAGGATGCTGCATCCATCTCTCAGGCCATCCTATCACAGTTAGGGAGGTGGGGACTTCATGTGTCTTTTCTACGGGGCCAAGGATATGATGGTGCACCATGAGTGGTAGGTTGGGTGGAGTGCAGCAGAAGATAAGGGAGCTGCAACCACGGGCGCTGTTCACTCACTGCCGTAGCATGCCTTGAACCTTGTGGTGGTCCATGGGTGTACAGATGTCACAATAGTGAAGAACACCATGGGCATCATTGAGAAAAAGGCAGTTTTCTTCTCACAGTTTGCACATGTTGTTATTGAAAATAAATATGTTGTCAGCCAAACTTATTTCTCAAGTGTTTGAGAACACTTGAGGGGGGTATTTTTGACCTCGGTATTTTAAAAATCCTGGTTACGGCCTTGCCTATAACATGTAATGAACATCTTTCCACAAAAGCACTTTTGCTGGATAAAACAAGACAACATTTATGAAGCAGCATTGGGAATCAAATAAAATTTAAAGTGAAGTCAAGTCAGCCTTTATTTATAGAGCACATTTAAAAACAACAGAAGTTGACCCAAAGTGCTTCACAGATACTAATAAAATGACAGAGTGATATAAAAGAGATTGATTTAAAGTTAAATATAAAATACAACATCATGTATTTATCCATTTCAAACAATTCAATGATCTATTCAAACACTACAGAATAAAAATATTAAAGATGATTTAAAAATGGCTAATGATGAAGCTGACCTCACATGGAGATTAGGACCTATCACAGAAAAAGCTTCCAAGTCTTTATGGGAAAGAAAATGTTATATTCTAGCAATAGATTTCTGGTGGAAAAAGCTACCCTTGACAACAGCGCCAATCTGGTTATTGAAAAGTAACGAGGAGTCTAAAATCACAACGAGACTTCTTACATGATCTTGTACAGTCGACAACAGAGGACCTAACTGGGCAACCGGGCCAGATAAGGAGGACATGAAGGAACCTAAAATCAGAACTTTGGTTTTGCTTTCATTTAATTGTAAAAATAATGTTGCCAGGCAATGTTTAATATCTTTGAAGCAATTTAGGGCGTTCTCAGATGAACAATGCTTGTCTGCACTCACTGGGAAATAAAATTGGGAATCGTCAGCATAACAGTGATAAGATATGCTGTATTTCTGGAAATTAGAGCTCAGAGGAAGCACATACAGTGAAAATAACAAGGGTCCTAAAATCGACCCTTGGGGGACACCACATTGTAATTGAGCAGTAATTTTGTAATTTTTAAATAAATAAATGCAAGCAATCAAAAACATTTGGGCTAAACAACTGTTAATTTCGTATTTATTTATAGTGAGTGGTGGTGGCATAGTGGGCTAATGCACACAACTGTTAATCAGAGGGTCATTGGTTCGATCCCCACAGTCACCACCATTGTGTCCTTGAGCAAGGCACTTAACTCCAGATTGCTCTGGGGATTGTCCCTGTAATAAGTGCACTGTAAGTCGCATAGGATAAAAGCGTCTGCTAAAATGTAAATACAGGTATGTACTAATTTGGGTCAGTAATTATGGTTATTATTAGTTAATTTTTCATTTAATTTCACTCCTATCAAAACATAGTCAATACAGCTTGTCTGAAAGAACACAAAACATTCAGATGTATTTTACCAAATTCACACGTGATCAGGAACAGGTGTAAATGTTGTTCGTACCAACTAACATTTTGAGAAAAAATATAACGTCAATGGCTTTGTGAACGATTGACACAAAAATGTGTCGTGCTTATGTTTCATGAAAAAGGCTCAATAATTTTATAGGTGGTTAAATGCCATATTTGGTTCCATATTTGATGATACATTTATTTCCAGTTGATAAATGCTATAGCAAATAAAAAAGGGAGATTTATTAGTACAAAATGAACTGTTTTGAGCATAGATTGGAATACACTGAGAGGGCCTTGATCATTTAATCAGATTAGATGTATTATTATTTATGATTGTTTTTTTTCTTCTTATGAATTCTTTGGTGCATTTTCAATTTACAAGATCTAGTAAAGGTTTTACCACACTCTGAGCACACATGACCTTTCTTTCTGGTATGTATTTTCTGGTGCTTTTTAAAACATTGCAGATCTGAAAAACTTCTTCCACAAACAGAGCACAAATAACTCTTCTCATTTGCATCAATATTCAGTTGTGGTTTTTGGACCGATTGTACTGCAGAGCACTGATGAGTTTTGAGACTTCTTGCCTCTATGAAACCCTTTCCACACTGATGGCATGTGAAAGGTTTTTCTCCAGTATGAATTCGCATGTGTGAATTAACTGTTCCTTTACGCGAGAAACCCTTCCCACACTGAGGGCATGTGAAAGGCTTCTCTCCAGTATGAACTCGCATGTGAATATCACGGTTTACTTTTTGTGTAAAACTCATTCCACACTGATGGCAAGTATAAGGTTTCTCTCCAGTGTGAATTCGCATGTGCATACTAAGGTTTCCTTGAAATGTGAACCCCTTTCCACACTGACGACATGTATGAGGCTTTTCTCCAGTGTGAACTCGCACGTGAATATCCCGGTTTACTTTTTGTACGAAACTCATTCCACACTGATGGCATGTAAAAGGTTTCTCTCCAGTGTGAATTCGCACATGCATAGTAAGTTTTCCATGAGATTTAAAACTCTTCCCACAATGATGACATATGTGCAGCTTTTCTCCAGCGTGACTTTCATGGGAGATTTTGTTCTCTGTAAAACTAGTTCCACCCTGAGAGCGGGTGAAGGAATTTTTTCGTTCAGATCTTTCTTGCTTAACATTCTTGTTGCTCTCTGAGAAACTAAAAGATTTTTCTCCATTTTTGAAATTAGAAGGATTCTGGCAGTGATGGTGCTTCTGCTCTTCGTTCAGTTCTTGATTTTCCTCTTTCACCCTCAAGTCTGAAGAGAAAATAACACATTGTCATAATACAGCTATGTACACACTGATGCAAAATGAATATTTAAAGAATGGACGAGATCAGTATCTCATTAAAGAAATGGGAGTAACTTTTTACACAAAGTGTAAATAGCCCATCTTGTTGGCAAAGGCTATTTACACAAACTCCGCCCACCATTACTCAGACCAAGCTCATGACAGCCATAACAAATTTCTTAGGAGTCAACTGCTGGTTAAATAAAGGTGGGCATATTTTATCACTCTTTTGGTGATAAAGCAGAGACATTGAACTGGTTAGCGGGTTAGACGTTAAGTGGGTTAATAGAACAGAGGACTAAGTGATTTGCGCTCCAATAGTCTGGTGGAAACACTCAAGTTACCGACAAACTGAGCCCTCATGTTGCTCTTGTAGTGGCTCAAGTGTAAGGATGGTGAGAAAGTGTTTTTCGTGCCAATGATCTGGGTTCGAATCCCACATTTCTCATACTTTTTCCTATGTCTCCACTCTTAATATTTCCTAAATATAAAAGTCATTCCTCACAGTGATTTTGCCACAGTGAAGGTCAAGGAGTTGAAAGAAGGTTTTGATCGGGATAAAATTAACCATGGTTTTACTGTAGTAATATCGTAGTAACCATGTGTTTTTGTGGAAACTATAGTTTTGATGCAATGAACCATGGTGGTTCTACAGTACTACAGTAATATGTTGTTAATATAGTAACTGTTTAATTTTGTGGTTACTATGATTTTACCTGCAAAATACCATGGTGATCCAATGGTTACTGTAGTAAAAACATTGTTAATTGTTGTAAGGTATGGTTAGGTTTAGGGGTAGGGGTTGGTATAGGGCCATGGTACTCAAAAGGTGGCCCGCAGGCTGGATAACCAACGTTTTATGGCCTGCGTGATGTCGTCATCTCTTAAAATGATTAAATGTTTATGAATTTTGAGGTGTCAATTTTCCAGAGCATTTACAGTAATTCTCTGAGCTAATAAACTGCTGAACCAATATAGAGGAAAAGAAATAACAAATGGATAAAAATAATGAATTTCAATCTGATTTTAAGCCACTTTATATACCAGGAGTGTGCCGTCAGTCTGCGTGCACACTGATAGAAATACTGATATTGTGCGCACTTTCAGTCACTTGCACACCTGCTCGTCGCTGCCAAAGCGAGTCAAAGGATGTCAAGTAACAAACGAGCTCAACAGAGACATATATATATATATATATATATATATATAGAGAGAGAGAGAGAGAGAGAGAGAGACACATGCGCTGGTCGCTAACAGTAATTACAGGGAAAAAAGGTTTATCCTGCAATAACGGAGTTTGTGTGTTTTTACTAGGTAGTCAGAAGCTGGGTTTCCATACAACTATTTCTTTGCACATTTTTAAATTGCACATAAGAAATCCTGAATGGAAACGCTTGATATGTGAATAAACTCTCAAAAGGAGTGGATTTATTAGAGTTTTGCATTAGTTGAATGTAAACACCATATTAATTTATGGTGATGGAAACATTTTATTTGCAAAATTATGACTCATTTTGACCATTCATGCACTAGATATGAGTGTCCGATAGCTTGATGTGACTGGCCAAAAGAAAGATAAGACCTTGGCACACAATTCTTTGAACATGGCCCTTGAGAATCAGGACTGTTTAAACCACAGCAGTCCTCACAATCTGCCAGAGCAGGCACTCCCTGGTAAGCGGAGACTGGTCACGTATGGGCATCGCAGCCATTTCAGCCCTCATAATATCAGATATTACACTTATTCTGCACGGTTTCCTGGCACCATTTAATAAACTGGTACAACAGCCCAATCCTGCAAATAAAACTCTCCCGGAAGCAAAGAGGTAATTCTGCTGCTCCATTATAACAAGGCAGCTCCCTCAAGATAACACATTTATACATTTGTCAGATGCTTTTATCAAAGCGACTTACAAAAGAAGAAAAACATAAGTGACTCATCTTAAGGAGACAGTGGTACGAAAAGTGCTATATTACAAAGTTTCACTAGCATCAGAATAGCATTCAAAACAGATTAAAGTGCAACAAGGAATTATTATTTTTAGTTTTTTTGTGACAGGTTAAGTGCTCTTGGTGTGTTTTTCAAAAACAAGATGTGTTTTTAGTTTAGCTTCACGGATGGAGTTGGGAAGGTCATTCCACCAATGTGGAATGATAAAGCTGAAAGTCCGAGAAAGTGTTTTGGTGCCTCTTTGTGTTGGTACAACAAGGTGACGTTCCTTAGGCAACCGCAGGCTTCTGGTGGGCTCGCATCTCTACTGAAATGATTTTAGGTATGCTGGAGCAGACCCAGTGACTGTTTTGTATGCCAGCATCAGAGCCTTGAATTTGATAAGTGCATCAACCAGCAGCCAATGAAGAGAGACGAGGAGTGGTGTAACGTGCTCTCTTTGGTTCATTAAAGACCAGAAGTGCTGCTGCATTCTGGATCAATGGCAGCGGTCTAATTGCACATGCAGGGAGGCCTATAATGAGAGCGTCACAGTAGTCCAGTCTAGTTATTACAAGTGACTGACTAAGAAGTTGTGTGGCATGTTCAGAGAGAAAGGGTCTTGTCTTCCTGATATTGTCGAGTGTAAATCTACACGATCTTGCGGTCTTTGAGATGTGGTCTGTGTAACTGAGTTTGTTATCGAAGGTAGTAACCCCTAGATTTCTGACCAAGCCGTTACTGTAGTTGCACCCAACTGCACGGTGATGTTGTGTTCAACAGCAGGGTTGGCAAGAAAGACAATTAGTTTGGTCTTGGCTGGGTTAAGTTGCAGGTGGTGTATATAATGTGCGTGACATAGTGGATGAAAATTTGCAATGATGTCCTGATTTTTGGAAGGGGCTTTCTGCTGTATCATCAATGATGCAAAATTTGTCTCAAAGTACTGGAAGCTATTCCTGATCCCGTGAAACGTTTAACAGATGTTCGGCTGCTCCCGTGAAACGTTTAACAGATGTTCGGATGGTGAAATCATCAGGGTTTCCAAATGAACAAAGTTCAGCCATGCAACTCTGCGGTGCAAGCTGGTAGGCTCCTTAAACTTGTTATCTGTCAGCCAATTGGCTTGCTCACATGTGCCATGTTGAGCCAATTGGCTCGCATGGTGTAGGCTGATTGGTTCTTTGACATGTAATCGGGGAGCCAAACAACTTGCGTCTCTTTCTTTGTCTAACATTTTAATTGCACAGTTTTGCATATAATCCAGTTTCACTGCAGCACGCTGTTGAGTATTTTTTTCTCTGAAAATGCTATTTGCTCAGGTAGTTTGCTGGGGCTTTTCTTTGAACAGCATGCACTATTAGGTCTGCTTTTGGCAAAAACACACAGAAGCACTTAGCCAAATCTGGCTGTACAAGGTTTATCTAAGGTCATGAGTTTAAATCCACAAGTAGCTAATCGAAGTCTCTTGTTAAATGAGCTGTGGGCTTTCCTGGTTCAGGTGCACATTATGAGTTAGGACACTAGCCTTTCAAACCATTCGGCCAAACAGGCCAGGCACTATCATCACATTCCCAGTGGGCCAGTAGTTTACATACACCTTGTTACTATTTCCTAGCATTGCCTTTAAATTGATTAACTTGGGTCAAACGTTTTGGGTAGCCTTCCACAAGCTTTTCACAATAAGTTGCTGGAATTTTGGCCCATTTTGAAACTTGAGTAATTTAGTCAGGTTTGTAGGCCTCTTTGCTCGCACATGCTTTTTCAGTTCTGCCCACAAAAAAATCTGATTGAGGTCAGGGCTTTGTGATGGCCACTCCAATACCTTGACTTTGTTGTCCTTAAGCCATTTTGCCACAACTTAGGAGGTATGCTTGGGTTCATTGTCCATTTGGAAGACCCAATTGTGACCAAGCTTTAACTTCATGGCTGAAGTCTTGGCATGTTGCTTCAATATATCCACATAATTTTCCTTCCCTATGATGTCATCTATTTTGTGAAGTGCACCAGTCCCTCCTGCAGCAAAGAACCCCCAAAACATCATGCTGCCACCCCCACGCTTCACGCTTGGGATGGTTTCCTTTTTCCTCCAAACATTATGATGATGGTCATTATGGCCAAACAGTTCCATTTTTGTTTCATCGGACCAGAGAACATGTCTCCAAAAAGTAAGATCTTTGTTCCCATGTGCACTTGCAAACAGTAGTCTGGCTTTTTAGGGCAGTTTTGGAGCAATGGCTTCTTCCTTGCTGAGCAGCCTTTCAGGTTATGTCGATATAGAACCCGTTTTACTGTGGTTATAGATACTTGTCTACTGGTTTCCTCCAGCATCTTGTTGTTCTGGGATTGATTTGTACTTTTTGCACTTTTCTGAGTGGTATGATGGCTGTGTGGTCCCATGGTGTTTATACTTGCATACTATTGTGAAGGGTGAGGGTCAAAATCCCTTGCCGCTTCAGATATATCAATACATATATATATCCTTTTATATCAATATATATATATATATATCTATATTCTGTTGCTTAACTTCTTTAATAAAATGATGAATTAACTATATGCATGATCACATAATCAATTCTATTTTCTTATGCATAACTGAAATATACTTTGAATCATATGTGGGTTAAGAGTTAACTAGTCTCTCTTTTAGGAACATTCCAGAAGCCTTTTTCTCTGTCCTGCACGTAGGCTGAAGGTCTTTTGGGGATAAGCTTAGCTGAGATACTCTGCCCCCTCTCAGAAGAGGTGGGGGGGGGCAGGGAGAATGTTAAACATACGTCCCAGATGGGTTTTGTGTTTGATTGTTACCTTTCCAGGACTAATTATATGATTTAAAGTCCTATGCAATACTACCTGAATAGTCGAAGTGTGATTTTCTATTATTATTTCTTTAGGGAAGAAATGTATGCTATTTCCACCCTCGCCTCTGCCCGAGGAGTGAATATTTTATCTATCTGTTTTGGTTTAAATGGTCTGATAATGTTGTGCTCTAGCTCTCTTGTGCCCAGAGAAGAACTGTCGTTCGTCAGTGTTTTGTGTGTGCGTTTGACCTTCTACCCAGGTTTTGAACCCAGGGATGCACACCAGGCTGACTCGAAGACGCCCCGCGACCATCTGCGAGGTCACTTCAGACGTAAATCTCGGGCGCGGACGACAAGTGCACTGATTAATGTTGATAGGCCATTTAACTATCTATATGTTGTGACTTTATGGTCTTTTAGCCAATCAGGAGTAAAATAATGCAATGTACGTCCTTGCAAATGGTGTAATTGATGTAAGATTTTGTGTAAGGTACGAGTTAGCTTTCGATCTTTTTCAAAATTGGCTCTACCAATTTCACTGCAAACTATACTTCAGTAAATTTTTGATTCTTTAATTGAACTTCTCGACTCCTGGTCTTCTTTCTCCATATCTGATCCGGATCACAACTGTTATACCCCTAACAGTTTGGTGGAGGATTCGCGGGCAATCACTCCGTGGTGACATCTCTGGCAAATCAGCAAACAAGGTAGGAAGCTTTTATTAATTGTTAGGGCTGTCTGACTGGAAGAGATTTTGAAGGGGAGCGGGAGAGCTTCACTCCGACGAGGCGAGTGAAGAGTAATTTAATTATACTATTGAAAGTATAAGAAGTCGCTGAGAGAGCTGTTAAGGGTTAAAACAGCAAACAGCGCAAGTGAAGCGTGCTCTGTGGGGGGCCCAGGTGGGCATTGGTGTAGCACCACCCCGGCAGGGTGCGTCCCTGGACGGGAGGTCCAGTGGCACCGTAAACCTGCTCGATCTCTTCCACCTCAGATAGAGGTACCCCGAGCTTAGTGAATCAGGCAGTTAGGGATTCAGATATTAGTTATAAAATAAAATAAAATACAATAGGGATTGTTTTGCCAGGGATGCATCAGGAGAGGTCCCAAGTAAGTAAATAAATTGTGACCCGAATTGGTATGGATCAGTATATGTGGCCAGGATGTTTGTGAAGAATACTTTGTGGTGTATTGTGTAGAAATCCAGTATTGTTGCTGCTATAGTTAATTTATCCGCGTAAAATATTTGCTGCTAAAATCTTTTCGGTAGTGATTTTCAACTGTGACCAAGAAAAATGACTGATAAAGGGAATTTTCTGAGTAGTTCTGACCAAAACGAGGAGGGCACACGCTGTAAACAGCTCTGCTCTGACGAGCTCAAATCAAAGAAATGTGCACAGCTCATTAAGAAAATGGTCAGTCAGGGGTTTGATTCTGATTGGAAAGTCATGCAGCAGATTGACTGACTGCAGAACAAAAAAGACGCTGATAGGGCCAAATATCTATCCGTGTTTGCCTATTCATGGATTTGTAAACTGGGTGGTATACCGTTAAACCATGAAAAGGCAACTCCAGATATGATGGACGGATGGTCTAGTTTGATTGCCCAGCGTGATAGAGTGGCAAAAATTATTGGGCAGGAAGTCGGCTGTGATCTGTGTAGTTTGAGTAAGGGTTTCGAGGCTGTTTGTGAAAAAGCAGAAAATGCTGTGAAAAATGAGACTGTGAAATGTGATAAGATTTTCTGGGAAAAAGTGTGTGTGTGTGCTCTCAGCTTGCCTGACAGAAAAACAAATGCAGTTCTATTTTGATAGCAGGGAACACTGAGACACTTTATCAGTGATCAAGGCTAAAGAGCGTTCAGTCTCAGTCACCATTCACTTTCATTGAAAAAAAAAAAACACAATGAAAATGAATGTGGTCTGCTGTGAGCAGATTTGGGCCCCTTTGTGAGAGAATGCATTAAAGCAACAGATTGGGCTAAATAAGTGCAGGTGTGAAACACAGCAAAAGTATAGGAGCATTTATGTCAAAATGTGATTTGAGTCAGTGATCAATCTAAAAACAGCTGCTGAATTAAAATTTTAATTTAACTAATTCAGGTAGCAGGTTTAAGGTGATGAATGTGGTCTGAGGTGATCAGTCTCTAGCAATCTTCTTAACATTTCATTTTGTATTCCAGCTAGCCGATGATGAGTGTGAAGGATGCCTTATTTTGATTGACACGGGCGCGACTGTATCAATTACAGATCTCGATCTTGAGATCACTTCTGAAACTTTGTATATAGAAGGTCTAAATGGCACAAATGTATATCATAAATCTGTTCCTGTCCCTCTAACCCTTTCTAACTCTGAAAAAGTCTGTTGGACTGAATTTTGGGTAGGGAAAAATACTGTGGGGACTTTAATCGGTGTTGACATTCTGAAAGAACTCGAAGCTGATGTTTTGCTTTCTCAAGATAAGCTAGTGCTTGGCTGCAATGAAACAATTCGCTTATCTCTGAGTGGCCCCCACCATGAGCAGAGATGTGCAGCGGCTGAACCTGCTAGTCTAACTGAAACTCGCCCTGAGTGGAAGTTTATAATTTCCAAATTTCCTGATGTATGGGCAAAAGATAAATATGATTGTGGTTTAGCACAGATTCAGCCACTGAGCATCCCAGGTCCTTTGCATGAAGCCAAAAGACAATATCCTTTGAAAAATGAAGCTCGAGAGGGAGCTGACACTGTTGTAGATGTACTATGCAAACGGGGGATTGTGATTCCCTGTTCCTCTACCACTAACTCTCCCATGTGGCCTGTCAAAAAGCCGGATGGGAGCTGGCGTTTGACCATTGATTACACTTCTCTGAATTCAGTGTCTGAGAAAATGCACCCTCTGGTGGCCAACCCAGCAACTATCCTACATGAGATAGGATCTGAACATTGTCTTTTTACTGCTTTAGACATTTCTAACGGTTTTGGACTTGTCCCCTAGCCAAGGAGGACCAAGGCAGATTTGCTTTCACCAGCAGGGGTCGCCAATGGACATGGAGTCGTTTGCCACAAGGTTTCTGCAACTCACCCACACTGTTTCATCAGGTACTAGCATCCTTCATCGATCCGGTAAGAAAACAAATTGAATATGACGGATCTGTTGTCCTACAATATGTGGATGACATTTTAATTGCTAGTCCAACCAAGTTCAAACATTTGACTGCTGTACAGACTGTTTTGAATGTCCTCCAAAACGGGGGATTCAAAGTGAACTTGAAGAAAGCACAGCTAGCACTGCCTGAAGTGACTTATTTGGGGCAAATTGTGGGTGTGCACGGCAGACGCATCACTCCTGAACGAGTTAAAGCTATCATGGAACTTCCAAAACCAAACACGGTTACTGGTCTAAGGCAAGTAATGGGTCTTTTGAAATACTGCCGCCAGTTTGTTTCTGAATACACTGAACTTTCTAAACCACTCACAGAGGCGCTGAAAGGAGGAAAACCTGGATCGGAGCTGATCGACTGGACTGAGGAGATGGAGGAGGCGTTTGTGAGTATCAAAGAAACTCTTGCTTCCTCCCCAGCATTACGTCATGCCGATGCCAGCAGGCCGTTCCATCTATGGACAAAATTAGGAGCTCAGAAAAATGCAGAAGGACTGTGGAAATTTAATGAGCGTTTTGTTTGTCCTGTTTCTGCTAGAACTGAACTAATGTCTTTGTATCATGGTTTGGCACATGCAGGTCCTGAAAAACTACATGCAATGATTTCCAAAACCTGGTGGTGGCCCCGACTGAGGGCTTCTTGCAATTATTTTTGTAAGAGATGTCTAGTATGCCTTAAGGTTAATTCTTCTTCTAAGCTGAAAATTCCCTTAGGACATGCCCCTCGACCTCAAGGGCCGTGGACACACCTCCAAATTGATTTCATAGGTCCACTGCCCCCTAGTGGAGGTTTTACATACATTCTAATGATTGTTGATCTGTTTTCCAGATGGGTTGAGGCATTTCCACTGAGAAACTGCACCGCAGATGCAACCGCCAAGATTATGTTGAATGAAGTTTTCCCAAGATGGGGTTTGCCCTTACAAATTGATTCAGATCAGGGTACACATTTTACTGGGAAGGTAATGAAAAATGTCATGAAGTTGATGGGGGTGAGGCAACACTTTCACATTCCATTTAGGCCCCAATCTAGCGGATCTATTGAACTCACTAATCGTACGCTTAAAACTTCATTGAGAAAGAGATTGTTGGAGTGGGGGAAAGGGTGGCATGCGGCTGTCCCAGCGATTTTTTTAAGCATGAGAGCCAGCCCTAACAAGACTACACAGCTCAGCCCTTTTGAGGTAATGACAGGTCGCTACATGCGGCTGCCCTGGGATGCCCCCTTGCAACATGAGGGACCATCCGGGCCTTTGAAAGACGCTTTACAAAATTATCTGAAAGCTTTGGATGACAGTCTGCGAGACACACGGGTTAGTGTTAGCACACGACAAGCAGATCGAGATAATGTTGAGCAAAAAGACATGCCTGCTTTGTCCTAGGTGACAATGTAATGCTACAGCGGGAGACAGTTTCCCCCTTAGGTCCGAAATTTGATGGGCCTTATCAGGTGGTATTGACCACTAACACCTCTGTTCTACTGGACAGGGGTGTTTTGGGTACAGTATGGAGACATTGGTCACAGGTGAAACCACTTGAAAAGTGTAACAACTTACTACCTCGGGATCATTAAATGTCTGTCGTGTATGCTAAAATTCTAGAATTCTAGAACAAATGTTTTATCATTACAGATGGCTGAATCCGACGACATACTGAAGCTGCTAATTCTTCAAGAAGAAGTGCGTAGTGAGAGACGACTGAAAGTGAAACGAGCTTTCATCCGATTGGTACTTCCGCTCGTTGGTATTTTTAATTCTGATCGCTTTATCATTTTTGATGTGGATTCAAATTTCAATTTGGACAGGGAGATTCCATGCGTTTTCAACTCATTGGGATTGTGAGGAGATCGATAACCGTCCATCATGGGTACAATACCCATGTCTAAATTCAACTGAGGGTCTAAATTTAATTCCGACTATGTACCAAAAGGTAAATGATCGTTGTTATCGTCTGGACGGAAATAAGACAGTGACCTATTGGCTTGGTCACTCCCCAAATTATCCCGATACTACCCTCATTATGCAGAAAGGTCGGTAGGAGCAATATTTACTGACATGACGGAAACAGTGGAGGAATATGTGGAGGAAGCTTGGGAGGAGTTTGTGGCTGCGTCAGAGGATTTGGTCATGGGAGCTGTTAAATATGTGTTATATGCTTTTGGAGCTCTTTTGGGAGTGGGTGTCCTCTGTCTGTGTGTGTGGATGTGTGTTCGTTTCTGTTTTTCTTATGTATGCAGGTCCGCTTGCAGTAACTTGAACCCTTCCGAGGAGGAGTACCGACTGAGAAAACTGACGAGACGCTTGAAAGAGAAACTTAAGAAGGATAACATCCAGGCCCTGTTGTGAGTGGAAGGTGGGAGAGCCTTTGCGTGGGGACTGGGAATTTTTAGTATCCAGCATGTCCGCAATGAGGCGAAGAGACAAGTGTGACCCGTCAGGGAAGCATGCGTTACCACTCCACCTTCCGTAGTGACCTCCCTTGGTAGACCAGATGTGGCGGTATTGGACCCCACATTGGTCTAAAACGGGGGACTGAAGGGTGAGGGTCAAAATCCCTTGCCTCTTCAGATATATCAATACATATATATATATCCTTTTATATCAATATATATATATATATATATATATATCTATATTATGTTGCTTAACTTCTTTAATAAAATGATGAATTAACTATATGCATGATCACATAATCAATTCTATTTTCTTATGCATAACTGAAATATACTTTGAATCATATGTGGGTTAAGAGTTAACTAGTCTCTCTTTTAGGAACATTCCAGAAGCCTTTTTCTCTGTCCTGCACGTAGGCTGAAGGTCTTTTGGGGATAAGCTTAGCTGAGATACTCTGCCCCCTCTCAGAAGAGGTGGGGGGGGCAGGGAGAATGTTAAACATATGTCCCAGATGGGTTTTGTGTTTGATTGTTACCTTTCCAGGACTAATTATATGATTTAAAGTCCTATGCAATACTACCTGAATAGTCGAAGTGTGATTTTCTATTATTATTTCTTTAGGGAAGAAATGTATGCTATTTCCACCCTCGCCTCTGCCCGAGGAGTGAATATTTTATCTATCTGTTTTGGTTTAAATGGTCTGATAATGTTGTGCTCTAGCTCTCTTGTGCCCAGAGAAGAACTGTCGTTTGTCAGTGTTTTGTGTGTGCGTTTGACCTTCTACCCAGGTTTTGAACCCAGGGATGCACACCAGGCCGACTCGAAGACGCCCCGCGACCATCTGCGAGGTCACTTCAGACGTAAATCTCGGGCGCGGACGACAAGTGCGCTGATTAATGTTGATAGGCCATTTAACTATCTATATGTTGTGACTTTATGGTCTTTTAGCCAATCAGGAGTAAAATAACGGAATGTACGTCCTTGCAAATGGTATAATTGATGTAAAATTTTGTGTAAGGTACGAGTTAGCTTTCGATCTCCTCGTGAGACTTTGCCTCTGGCTCTACCAATTTCACTGCAAACTATACTTCAGTAAATTTTTGATTCTTTAATTGAACTTCTCGACTCCTGGTCTTCTTTCTCCATATCTGATCCGGGTCAAAACTGTTATACCCCTAACAATTGTTTGCAAAGATAAACGTGGTACCTTCAGGCATTTGGAAATTGCTCCCAAGGATGAACCAGGCTTGTGGAGTTCCACAATGCTTTTTCTGAGGTCTTGGTTGATATCTTTTGATTTTCCCATGATGTCAAGCAAAGAGGCACTGAGTTTGTAGGTAGGCCTTAAAATACATACACAGGTACACCTCCAATCAGAAGCTAATTGGCAAATTGTCTAAAGGCTTGACATCATTGTCTGGAATTTTCCAAGCTGCTTAAAGGCACAGTTAAATTGGTGTATGTAAACTTCTGACCCACTGGAATTGTGATATAGTTAAAAGTGAAAAAGTGAAACAATCTGTCTGTAAACAATTGTTGGAAATATTACTTGTGTCATGCACAAAGTAGATGTCCACAACAACTTGCCAAAACTATTGTTTGCTAATATTAATTCTGTGGAGTGTTTTAACAATGACTTAAACCTAAGTGTATGTAAACTTCAACTGTATATATTGGGTCCTTGGAAAATGACAGGATCTTCAAAGCTGGAAGTCATAAATTGCAATGAATTGTAATGTTGATTTCCATTTTCGCTTTTGAGGAGACAATAATGTCAAAATTTCTCCAGAGGTCTTCCATTGCAATGAAGGAGCTCTTTTTTATGGTTTGAACCGGGTTCAAATCCAGGTCAGACAGAATGCATTTGTAGCTTTGCTGGAAATGTTGATACAAATTGTTTTGTAAAATACAAACAAACAATTATATTATTTTAAATAAAATAAATTAAAATCGTAATTGAATTAGACAGCCAGTAATTACAGAATAATGATTATACTATACTATTTGGATTTTCTGAGAATGTTTGAATTACTGAAAAGAAAATAATGAGCTACATTTTAAGATTTAAGATTGAAAATCTTATTTTTTTCCAAACAAACATAATTAAATTTCTAAGAACTAGTATTCTCTCAATTTGGCCTTTCCACAAAAAATAAAAATAAAATGCACTGCACTTTTCTGAAAGATTTTCTTTTGGCAGTGTCATGGGTAGTCATAAACTTAAGACATTGCCATGCACATAACCTTTGAAAACTAAAGGATGCTGTAATAACAATTTAACTAAAAGTACATACTGTATGCGCAGAGGGGATATGAACCCAGGATGATTTGCATGGTTGGCGATCACGCAACTGCTAGACCAACGGGACTTTTAATCAAAAGAGAACAATAATTTTATCAAGCAATTTTTTAAAATATTTTTAATAATAAATAATAGTACTTCAACAGTATATGCCTATTACTGACACATTTCAGCCTATGATGCTTTAATGTTGCATATAAAATCATTCCACTTTTACGTACGAATTACGGGGTGGTTTGCTAGGAGTAAAAGTTAGTTTAGGAGTAGTTCATATTTAAATTTTGGTAGCCTATCCATGGAAGTATTGTTTGATTCATTTTTTATTAAATGTATCGGTAACTCGTTACAATAAGGTTGTGTTTTGTTTGTACTAGTGCTGCACGAATAATCATATCGCAATCGCGATGTCAGCCTGTGCGATTATATGATGGCAAAATGCTGCGATTTTATTAAATAAATAAGTGCATGTGTGGACATTAGGGCTGGGATAAACGCTTATTTTTTAAACGATTAATCTAGCTATTTACTTATTCGATGCATCGATTAATCTAACGATTCATTTTTTCCAGTCCGATTCGATTTCGATTCGATTAATCGACTTGTATGGGCTGAAATATGTGCCACCAGAAACTGAATTTGAACCATTATATTTGAATTTGGATGGCTAAACTTGAATAATTGCATTGAAAAACTGAATTTGAATCACATCATTTGAAATTGTATTGTTTAATTAAAATTGAATTTATTCAAAAACTGAATCTGAATTGTATCATTTGAAATTGAATTTATTCGTTTGGAACTGAAGTCCAATAAAATTTGATCCTCACTGAAAATTAAACTCTCTATATATCTTCACATTCACTTCTCACAATTCAGATTCAGTTCTCAAATTCAATTTCAAGTTACTGAGACAGACATCCGGGTAGTTGGAGGATGAAGGAAGAGCAATCGAGCGCAGATCGATAGATAGCGTTCATTGGCGCACAGGACTCCTCTTGGGCCAATCAGCACCAATGTTTTGGAGCACAGTACGTTACCCGCCATGAAACTATGGAATTACGATTGTGTCAATAATAATGAATGTAACTTTATAAAACTGAACGTAACTTTTTCAGAAACTATCAAAAACACAATTCAAATGAAAAAAAAAATGAACTCAGTCGCACGAATTTAACAGGCTCTTCAAATATGCTTCATTTTTTGTTAATGTTTTTCAAAGATTCGTTTTCGCAAATCGTGGATTCTGAATACATTGCCACAGATTTCGCTTACGCTTACGCTTCGCAGTTTGGGCTTAACAGTGATCTACTCTGATTGGATAGTGAGCTTTTGATGGACAGGTGCTCTCTGACCCGGATGTACAGACGTCACTCAGTGGCGCGCATATTGGAAAGCTCTCGCGGTGATTTGTAGTTATGCAATACGTCGTGCTTTGTTGTATTACTTACTAACAATATGTAAATAATATTTGACCTATAATTATATAATTTAATATTATATGAGACCTTCGATCGTCTAATAATCGTCTTCGATCAGTCTGTAAAGATGAGCTTTCAGGAGAGACACGGAGCGGCATCATCTTCCTCTTATTTATTTAAAAAATATATATATATATATATATATATATGTTTTTTAATGCAAAGAACAGGAACATACAAAAGAGAAAGCATACGTACATCACATAATATCAACCAAAACAATAAAGAAGACAAAAATAAATAGAAAAAATAATAATAATTAAAAAAAAAGATAATAATAATAATGTATATAACAATAAAAGAAGAGGTAGGGCATTACATCACACAAAAATGTTCACATGAAGAGATCAAATGCAATGCAGATTCTAACAGTCCTTATGGCTTTCTTATTAGTAGATACTGAAATCAAATTTAGATAATTTTCTATTTCTTTTAAGAAGACAGAGAAGATAGGTTTACAGTTTAAAAATTTGTATTTGTGAATATAGAATTTGCTTAAGAAAATAATTAAATTAATAACAAAACAGACATTTTCGTTTGTGGGGTCTGAATCAAAATACCCAAATATAATGTTTGTCATATGTATTGAGAAGCCTGGCAAAATCTTACACTTGATAAAAACATCAATTTCATTCCAGAGTGTAATGACACGACCAAAATACATGAACCACTGTTTCATCAGAATTCACACAAAAAGAGCATGTTAGCTCAATGTCAGATTTAAATCTTTGTATAAATTTCTTAACAGGATAGAACCTGTGTATCAACTTAAAGGAAATTTCTTTCACTTTATTTGTGATAATGAATTTCTGCTGTAAAGACCAGATTTTTTCCAATTAAGGTTACCAAACAAATTATTCCAAAAGGAAATAACAGGTGGAACAGAAATCAAATCCTTAAGAAATAAAGATCTTATAGTTTTTAGCTTTCGACTCTGAAAAACAGATTTGACCAACTGAAGTATCACAAGGTTTAGGAAAGGATGCAGTAGATACTGGTGTGAAGTAATTACGGTTTTAAAATGCATACATAAACCAGAGGGAATAGCACCCATTACTGTAGCAAATTCTTTTGGGGTTACTGGTATTTGGTATTCAGAAAGAAATTCTGAATATCTGAATAAAAGACCTTGCTTATTAAACAAATGCTCCACTCCTCCTCCTCTTGTCCTTCAAGGCAGCTTGAAGTAAGTTCGTGTTACTTAAGTAACCAATAACATCGATACAATTTTCTAATTTTACAGAAAACACTCTAAATTTCAACACAGTGGTGGAATATTGCATATATTTTATTATATTTATTCACAATGTTTTGATAAACACATAAAATATCATAATTTTATATATTTTTTAATAATTTTTTATTGTCATTCACAAGTTTGCAATGCACTGATGTCATGTCATGATGTTATGTAGTTTGATTGTTTGCTCTTTTGCACAGTTATTATATTCAAGGACGTGTCAATGTAGACAGTGCAGATATCAAACTTGTCTTCATTCTACAGCAAGGCAGAAATCTTGGTGCAGATGCTGCATCTGTACATAACAACCTTGAAATTCTTAACCAGTCGCTCGGGAATACCAGCACAAGGCAGGGTCAGCAGCAGTCCGTTCAGCAGTCGGGGCAGAGTCAAACAGTGGACCAAGATATGGCCAGGTTTCAGTTTTGCAGTCATGACAATGACAAAACAGCAACATTTTATTTAGCATGCATTTACAATACAACAATAAATTTGCAAAATAAAGCCAGAACTGTTGCACACTGTAACGTTACATGAATAAAAGTTTTATCGATGTTATTGGTTACTTCAGTAACACGAACTTACTTCAAGCTGCCTTGAAGGACAAGAGGAGGAAGATGATGCCGCTCCGTGTCTCTCCTGAGAGCTCATCTTTACAGACTGATCGAAGACGATTATTAGACGATCGAAGGTCTCATATAATATTAAATTATATAATTATAGGTCAAATATTATTTACAT
This sequence comes from Xyrauchen texanus, assembly GCF_025860055.1. NCBI lineage: Eukaryota > Metazoa > Chordata > Actinopteri > Cypriniformes > Catostomidae > Xyrauchen > Xyrauchen texanus. The sequence continues at coordinate 45,949,807 of NC_068281.1, read as the reverse complement.
ATTGTTAGTAAGTAATACAACAAAGCACGACGTATTGCATAACTACAAATCACCGCGAAAGCTTTCTAATATGCGCGCCACTGAGTGACGCCTGTACATCCGGGTCAGAGAGCACCTGTCCATCAAAAGCTCACTATCCAATCAGAGTAGATCACTGTTAAGCCCACCCCCACGAGAGGTTTGTCTCGAAACAGCAAACGAAAAACTGCGGCGTAAGCGTAAATCTGTGGCAATGTATTCAGAATCCACGATTTGCGAAAACGAATCTTTGAAAAACATTAACAAAAAATGAAGCATATTTGAAGAGCCTGTTAAATTCGATGCGACTGAGTTCATTTTTTCATTTGAATTGTGTTTTTCTTCTTTTGTAATGGAATATTTTTGATAGTTTCTGAAAAAGTTACGTTCAGTTTTATAAAGTTACATTCATTATTATTGACACAATCGTAATTCCATAGTTTCATGGCGGGTAACGTACTGTGCTCCAAAACATTGGTGCTGATTGGCCCAAGAGGAGTCCTGTGCGCCAATGAACGCTATCTATCGATCTCATGCCGATTGCTCTTCCTTCATCCTCCAACTACCCGGATGTCTGTCTCAGTAACTTGAAATTGAATTTGAGAACTGAATCTGAATTGTGAGAAGTGAATGTGAAGATATATAGAGAGTTTAATTTTCAGTGAGGATCAAATTTTATTGGACTTCAGTTCCAAACGAATAAATTCAATTTCAAATGATACAATTCAGATTCAGTTTTTGAATAAATTCAATTTTAATTAAACAATACAATTTCAAATGATGTGATTCAAATTCAGTTTTTCAATGCAATTATTCAAGTTTAGCCATTCAAATTCAAATATAAATGGTTCAAATTCAGTTTCTGGTGGCACATATTTCAGCCCATAGACTTGTGACAACACCGGTAATACCGGTTTCATCGGGGGTGGGGGTGTATAAAATGTAAAAAAAAAAACATTTGCCGGTTGTTTGATTGACTGGCGATCTGATCAATCAATAATAATACGCCATTTTTGTCCGACAAAGTAGTCAGGAGAGAGAAGATTAACGTCGGTGGATTTGAATTTGAATAATGGATTGTAGGCTACTGTACTGACATCTTTCCGCGGTTAAAACAACAGTCCTTCTGATGTAGGCTACATTCTTGTTTAGCCTATTTGATGCTATAAATTAACCAAGGAAAAGATGATCGGTTCACGAGCAGCTTTAACTGAGGCAATCTGTCACGACACATTAAAGAGCCACAAAATAGTAGGCCTATTTATGGTTTAATTTTCTTTGAATGACCAAATTTGAAAGTTGAGACTTTATTAAATGTTACCTGCTTGGTCCTGTCTGTCAGCGCGTTGTCAGTGTCCTCTATGTATTTTTCACGACATTCATTCATAGCTATAAGCGCATTATTAATAGCTATAAGCGAAAACTTTAGGTGTCGGCAACGTATTATAGCCTACTCCAACATCGAGTGCAAAGTGGGGAGTTGAAAAAAAACTTATGGTGCTCTGTCATCTGCAGCTGCAACCGGGTGGTGCCTCTTCAGATGCTGGTGCATTGCCATGGTGCTAGAATGGAAGGCCATCTCCATTTTGCAAAGACGACATATCACGGAATTGTTTCCTTTTAAATTAAAGAATTCCCATACTTTAGAGGAACGAGTGCATGCCGCCTTGCACTTCTGATAGTCTGAGGAGCCACTCGTGTTACTACTACTCGCCGGCGCCGCCATCTTTGTTTTGGATCCGACGAATCGGTGCGCATATTTTGCGTCGACGTATTTTTTGCGTCGACGTCATCGTCCCAGCCCTAGAGGACATGACAGCCCATTCTCTCTGAGAGCTGTTTGCCCATTTTCTACACCGCTAATAAAGATGACCAGTCAGTCTCAGTTTAGGGAGTGGCACGTGTGGTCATGTCATGTGAGTTTCCGGTGTGCAGGGTGGAAATCAGGTGAAGATGGACGCCGAGCAGACCGACACTGAACTGTGGCCATCTGATCTGAACACAGATCGTAGCTTGGCGATATATCTTTATTTCATCCTTAATTAAAGTTCATATAATACGGGAGCGTGGCATGTAGATAAGCACAAACTCCAAAACTGTCATTCTCTGTGCGGTCAGAGCCGCTTCAACCAGTCGCGGAAGAGACACGATCTGAGCGGGAGTCGAGACTGGGAGAGATTTAAAGTTCTGCTGGGTGATGCGCACTCTAACACGGAGACGCTCGTCTCTCACCCCTGCTGTCTGCAGCTTGCAACGTGTTGCATCATTGATGAGATCATCATGATAAGATCAATCTTATGTGAAAAATAACACTATAATGACAACCACAACAAAATGTGTGTGTGCATGTATATGTATATATATATATATTTGTTTGGACAATCTTATTTTCATGAAAATGTGTATGTTCTTATTTATTGTTCCATTTTATTTAGGTGTAATGCAAAGATGTTATTATTTAATTTTGTAAAAATATTTTAATTTGTAAACACTGCATTTATAGTTGTTGTTGTTGCTAGTTTGTATGTTTGAGTTGAGAAGTACACATTTCAGCATTATCAGTATCAGCATTTTCCTTGATAACCAAGCAAGTTGACTCATGTTACCATTTGTTTATTATATCGCAATCGCATTTCGCAATTTTAGCCTCAATAATCGCAATATGACATTTCCCCCAAATCGTGCAGCCCAAGTGTGTACATTAACGGATTAGTTCACCCAAAAATGACAATTATCCCATAATTTACTCACCCTCAAGCCATTTCTTCTTTCAGCCAAACACAAGCGGAGCTATATTAAAAAATATATTCCAAGCTTTATAATGGGAGTGAATGTTACCTTAGATTTTGAAGCCCAAAAAAGTAATCCATACGGCTCTAGGGGGTTAATAAAGGCTTTCTGAAGTGAAGCGATGCGTTTTTGTAAGAAACTTCTCACCGGAGCTTACGCTACGCCTACGTCCTACGCCGGAACTCGACTCTCTTGTGAACGCGCCGACGGCCGTTACCGGAAGCCAGTGATTATAATTTATAAAGTTGTAAATATGGATATTTTTCTTACAAAAATGCATCACTTCGCTTCAGAAGCGTATGGATTACTTTTTTGATGGATGGATACGCTTTTTTGGGCTTCAAAATCTAAGGTACCATACACTCCCATTATAAAGCTTGGAAGAGCCAGGATATTTTTTAATGTGAACTAACCCTTTAACATAAAACAATGAACTAACATGAAAAATTAACAATATTTTTACACCATTTTTAATCACTGGTTTGTATATTTTACGATGGCGTTTTAGAGCCACGTAAATAAAAAAATTTAAAAAAAAATCGGAGCATTTCGAGAATAAAGTCATAATATTTTGAGAATAAAGTCAGAATGTCATAGAATTATGAGATTAAAGTAATCGTACTATTTTAGTGGTGGTGGCGTAGTGGCTAAAACACAGGGCTGTTAATCAGATGGTCGCTGGTTCGAACCCCATGGCCACCACCATTGTGTCCTTGAGCAAGGCACTTAACTCCAGGTTGTTCTGGGGGGATTGTCCCTGTAATAAGTGCTTTGGATAAAAGCGTCTGCCAAATGCATAAACGTAAATAAACGTATTTTGAGAATGAAGTCAAAATGACCAGAAATGGCTTCATCAATGCAAGAAATGTATGTAGATGTTAAATGTATGTAGATGTAGTTTAGTTAAATCATACTTTAGTTTAGGATTTAGCAACAAAGAAATCCTTTGTCATCTTTTGACACATCAGCACAAAGTTATTATTGGGATCCGAACACTGCAGCGGTTATGAATTGATTTTTTTCTGGAGAACGAACCAGACGTTCACTCATGTTCCGCTCTGCGTGGGTGATGCTTGGGCTGGGTTTCCCGAAGCTCCAAGTTGAACATCAGTAGCACTTAAATTGTACTACAGCATGTTTTCCAAAGGGACATTTAATAAATTATATTAATAGATTTGGATAATTGGAAATCCATTGTACATGGTTTCAGAGGATAGAAAAAGTGTTGATAATTCATTCAACGATAGACTGGAGTCATGTGGATTACTTTTATGCTGCCTATATGCGACTTTTGGACCGTCAAAGTGCTGCTGGCATGTGTACTTACATTATAAGGACCTGACAGAGCCCCATCATCTTCTAAAAATCATCATTTGTGTTCTGCTGAAGAAAGACAGTCATACACATCTGGTATGGCATCAGGGTAAGTATGAGAGAATAATTCCTTTAAGTTTAAGGGGGCAGTTATTTTTTCACATAGGTGTTGGATACCTTTTTAGCTTCAATAAAAATACATTGATTTGTTTCAGAAAAGCACCATCACTTGACTGAAGCTTTGGTTACATTAATGATCAACAGCAGTCATTATATGAAGTATTAAAATTAAACACCAACCTATTTGTTCCTCTGTCTCTTCACTTTTTATTCTGCATGGTTTTAGATCAGTCATGTCTTCACTCTCTTCTTTAATAAAGTCCATCTTTACAACAGGATGTCACGCAGATCTGCTGCCCCTGTTTGTGTGGAAACAAGTCTTGGAAACGTGTACCACGATGGTAATGTTTGTAATAAAGCCACAATACTGAAACACAAACAGTCCAAAAGCTGGAAGAGGATTCTTCTTCAGCGTTTTAATGACGGCTGGCAAACCTGCTTTCTGTGCTTTACTGCCTCCATTGGGACAGGAGTGTGACGAGCCAGTGCAAGGCTCATTAAATTAATAAATACAATATTATTTAGGCCTATCATATGTTATTATCCTAAAAACATATGTTCTTTTCCATTATAGGTGTTTCATTATCTTGCATTGGTGCCTAACGAGCATACAAGCTAATATCAAGAAATGAAATCTCCCAAACAGACCTTTAACCTCGCACACTCTACAAAAAAAAAAAAGATTTTAAAAGATTTAATTTTAAAAGATATCTTAACAAAATTCCATCAAATTAAATTAGTGTTATGTTTAAAAAATTTAATTTAATAAACCGTACAATATTTCGTTATTTATTTGAATGAAGATTACAAAACTTTATGGAATTTTGATATTAAATTAAAATGCGTAAATCTTAAAAAAAAAACACCAAAAAAAAAAAAACAAATTCAGTGCATTTTTGGAAATATTCAGCTCATCATTGTATGCCTACTTAATTCCCTTTCGATGCATTTACATGGCTTTATCAGGACCGGCCCAAGCATGCATTATTATTATTATTATTAATAACACTTTATCAATGCCGATACTAAATTAGTCATTACAAACCTATTACACACGTTTGAGGTTATTTATTAATTAATTAATTCAGGTTTCAGTGTTCGGTATTGATTACTTTGGCCTGACTATTTTAAAGCGGGAGCTCTCGCGGTTTTCTTCATTTTACGTAAAATATTCAGTGAGGGAACATCGCAGAGCAATTATTCAGGTATTTTTTATATAATACGAACAAAAGTTAAAAACAAAAGTATTTGTATTTTCATTTGTTTCCCATACTATGGTGTACATAATCTTATATATTTTCAAGTGGTTATATGTTTTCTGTCGAGTTTAAAGTGAACATGAGTTCAGCCACGAGAGGGCACGAAGCACATTTGAACAGTGTCGCGGAAAGCGCGTTCAGTGAAATATTAAAACAAAATGGAGTCAGTTGAGTGGTTGGTTTATCCTTGCTGATGTGAAAATGCGTACTTAAACAATTTGTTTCAGAAAATAAGTATATTGGATAAACGGTCTTGTACGTGTAACAAATGAAGTATGATACGTTTGATTTGTGTAATGTATTTTATTAAACAAGAGTACAGGAAAATGTTTAATTGAATATTGACACCTGTATTTATATGAATGTGTTGTATTCTCATAGTTGATTCTACATAAAGTATTCAGTGAGGAAACTTCGCAGAGCTTGTCTGTTATTAAACATTTCCCCCTTTAGTCAGGGACATAACACATTCCCTCTCCCAGCTCATTTTTATTTGGAGAGCAAAATCTATGTGGTCAATGTCTTTGAGTTTAGATCTGTCTAAGTTAAGTTCTCAGTTCAAGGAACCTCTGTTACTGATGACAAGTTTAATATCCACTTTATTTAATTGTTTCATTTGAAAAACTATTACAGTATAAACTTGTCAGTGGATGGATACTGTATTTATGAGGTCAATTGGAATTTGGTTTGGCATTTCCCCATAAATGTATTTACTAATACATATAGAGAGATGTTTTTACAATATTACACAAATGCTATTCCTGTAATAGTATATTTTACATGTAGTATCCAACATTGAATAATACAAGCTAACTGCATACAGGAACATTAGAGTATAAACAGTGTAAAATAAAGTATAAATAAGTCTAAGTTTGAATTCATGTTTATAAATGCTGCCAATATTCTCATCATCCTAAACAAAGACTTGTTTCAACATGAACAGGAATAACTCCAGGTGTTTCAACTGAGATCTGTGGTGAAAAAAACTGAAGAGAGTGAGGACATGAGTTATCCAGAATCATGCATTTCAAAAGTTATGAGCAATGAAGAGACTGAGGAACAAAGAGGTTGGTGTCCAAACTGACCATTCTTCATTATTTAATTATATGTGAAAAAACAAACATGTTCCTGTAACACTGAGAACTTACATCAGGTAAGGATGTGTCATCAGACTTGCACACAACATTGAAACTAAAGCTAAAAGGACATAAATAATACTTGTTTATCTGTTATTGTGTTTTGTGTTGGTGAGTCAGGCTGCTAGCTGTTATGCTAACTGTCTGTTATGATATACATACAATTTTTCCCCTCTTGGATTTTTGTTAATTCAAATATTAGTGAGCTGATATTGTATACGTATGTGTGAATTTTTTATTATTATTTCCTTGACATTTTCTGGGATAATATACAGCTTAGATTAATGAATTCTGTCATGACCAGAACTGCACCCCATTGAAACTTCTGGAATGTGATCAAGAGGAAGATGAATGGCCACAAGCCATCAAACAAAGCATAGGCATAAAGTCACCAAACATCAATGTGAAAGACAGGTAGAGAGCATGCCAAGACGCATGAACGCTGTGATTTGAAAAAATCTGGTTATTCCATCAAATATAGACTCTTCCCATGTTAAAACATTAGTATTGTGATGTTTAAAATTCATATGAACTTGTTTTCTTTGCATTATTTGAGGTCTGAAAGCACTGCATCTTTTTTGTTATTTCGACCGGTTGTCATTTTCTGCAAATAAATGCTCTAATTGACAATATCTTTATTTGGGAGAAATGTCAGTAGTTTAAAGAATAATACAAAAATGTTAATTTTACTCAAACACATACCTATAATAGTAAATCAAGAGAAAATGATAATTTTGCAATGGTCTCTTAAATTATTTTTTTTCCAGAGCTGTATATTTAAAAATAAAATCCAGACTGATCCAGAATCGTTCAGAATGAAAAATTAAGATACTGGGGAGGTTGGTTTGCATTCAGAAGTTATTTGGTGTTTATAGTAGCAGTAAAATTACATATAGCTAAATGAATAAAACAAGATAGCATAGAAATCTACCATTTAAATTAATCGAAATTATAACATTGTAGATTTTTTTCATTTTAACATTGATAGAAATAACATTTAGCACATCAAAGTTCTCATAAAATAGATCCTAGGCTTTAGTTGCCTTGTGAAATTAAATTCCAATTATATCCTTTCAAATCACATTTGTTCCTCTTGAGTTTAATTTTGACCATTTGATTTGTTCATTTTAGATATGATGGAAGAAAAAGAGGAACACCAAGACCTGAATAAAGCAGAGGAGATTCAGCATCGGAGTCAGAAACATTTTACTTGCTCGAATAAAAATAAATTCTCACAAAATGGAACTAAAATTACAGGAGTCAAAAATGTGCTCATCTGCCCTCAGTGTGGAAAGAGTTTCTCACAAACAGAAAACCTGAAAATTCACTTAAGGATTCATAGTGGCGAGAAGCCTTTCACGTGCCATCTCTGTGGGAAGAGTTATGCAGATCCAAGAAATCTAAAAAGTCATCAGCGTTTTCACTCTGGACTGAGGCCGTTTAACTGTGATCAGTGCGGCAAAAATTTCATTTGTGCATCACATCTGAAAAGACACATGGGAATTCATGCAAATGAAAAGCCTTACATGTGTTCTTTTTGTGGACTCGGTTTTTCACGCAAGGATCATGTTAAAGCCCACGAGAGATTGCACACCAATGTGAGAGCTCATATGTGCTTTGATTGTGAGAAAACCTTTCAAACAGCCAGTCGATTGAGAGAGCACCAGAGAATTCATACTGGAGAAAAACCATACAAATGTTCACACTGTGAGAAGAGATTCACTGTCTCAGGAGACCTGAAAAAACATGAGAGAGTGCATACTGGAGAGAGGCCGTACCACTGCACTTCATGTGGGAAGAGTTTTAGCCAATCATGTTATCTACCAGTTCATAAAAAAAAGCATTGTTCAATGTTGTTACAGTGATCATTTGATAGTCATGCACAGAAAATAATGTTTTATTCAGATGAAAACTTTTTTCTTTTTTTTTTTTTAAAGATCAACTTTGTCTAATATGCATTGATGCCATCATTTTGTAAGAATGTTTTTCCATCTTGAGTAGCAATAGTGACCTTCTGTGCTATTAAACATTTTTCTTATGCAATGGTTGCCGGCAGACTCAACAAGTATTGTTTACAAGTTTACAAACAAGTATTGTTTACATTCACTGCATGTTATTACCATCCTGAAAAGGGAACAATGGAAAAGAGGAGGCGAGAAACGGCTTGACAATATAAATAATATTTGAATGAAAACTTAAGACACAAACGCACACATGACGGTCAGCTGACCCTAAACAATCTCTCTCTGTCGCACCACCATCCGCAGTCGGCCTTTATCCCTCTCGGAGGCTTAATTAGCCTGATAAGGGACCGGGTGTGTATAATCACGACCCGGCCCCACCCTCCACCCTGTCACACATCCATTTCTTATTTAATCATGACAAACAATACAAATGTGTATTACTCCATTTTCTACATAAAAGTTACCACAAGAGTAATTTCTTCATTTATGTCAACATTTCAAAACCAGAATTATGAAAATAAAACTTAGAAAGAACTAAAGACACACATACTTATTTAATTATGTAAACTATTGATCAAGTCAGCAGTCTTCAGTGAACCACATCCAATGTACAGTATAGTCCAAGAGTGCTCATTTGCTGAAATATTGTTGGATACAATATGTTTACTTCATGAAGAATTATTTTCCATGTCCATTTTCACTAAATGATGCGCCATGAAGGGTTACATTCACCCATTCTCTCTGTATCTACTGTAATACTGTACTTCTTAGTACAAATTATTTAAAATTATTCTGTATTTTTTGTGATAAATTCTATTTATTTTTGGATATGATCTGAGCTTTCAATTACTATTTTAGATCGAAATCAGTTTTATGACTACGATTTCAATTCCAGTTGTTGAGTGGAAAGTTTGGTTTCGAGGCGCGTTTTCATTTTGCATGAATGAATGGCTTTGGGTGTCAGGGAATTCAAAGAGCCAACGTGATGAAAGTAATCTCTTCACTACCCTCCAGCCAGACAGCTGAGGTAAAATAGTTGATGCTCTTCAAAATATAAGGAATAGACATATGCAGTTATGATGGACACTTCTCAAGGCCAATGGAGATACTTGTAAAACATGTGTGTAAAGATATATGTGAAGTGGACCCTGCACCCACATGGGACAAAATGCTAGGAAAGAAGATTGATCTTCTCCCATACTTTATTTAGGACAGAACCTGAATGTCTTGTAAATCGTCCAATCCATGGTGACCATAAGTGGAAATTTGGTTTGACAGTAAATGGATTGGGGCTTCCACCTACCAAAAAGAATGCTAAAATTCTGACATGTTTTAAGGAAATTACTGTATAGTATTTTTTCTTCAACAAAATTTACTTGCAATGATGTCCAAATGGGAATCCCAAAAGGTATTTCAGTAGTTAATGTTACTCTGCATGTATGGATGCTGACTACCACCCCTGGAGTTGCGAGATCGAATCCTGGGCTTGCTGAGTGACTCCAGCTAGGTCTTCTATGCAACCAAATTGGTCCGGTTGCTATGGAGGGTAGAGTCACATGGGGTAACCTCCTGGATGCAAACCAATGGCCCTGGTAGTTACCTAAGAAACCGATTGATGGGGCTGCATCGGTGCACAGTCCGATATCTTCAAATTTGGCCAAATCGAGTTCCATGCCTAGGAATTCGATGGAGGTGGAAGGGCTGGCATTCTTTTCTTTGGCGATAGGAATTCCAAGGTCAGAGAATACTTTGAAACTTTGGTAAGGTGGAGAGCCCAAGGGGAGTTTTAGGGCGAAACTACAAGGAAATCATCAAGTAGGTGGATGAGATAAGGCACAGTGATTATTTAACAAAATCCAGCAGATGGCTTCTGATAGCATGTCAAATATTTTTGGGATGCTTTTGCAGCCGAAGGTGAGGTGGACAGCAAAATAGAATTTGTCCTTCCAAGGATGCAGAAGAGGTGCCAGAAATCTGGGTGCAGGGGCATGATTTTAAATGCTGAAGTGATGTCGACTTTAGCGAGCCATGCCTCCTTGTCAACTTTTAAGCAATTGTATAGCTAGTTCAACTGTTTGATAGTGAAGAGCATATCCGTTGGTTAAAATCAAGCTACTGATGCTCTTATGAGGCCCGCCATGGGTGGCTGAGGGGTCTATGATGAGGCTTAGTGCTTGGTGTTCTGTTGACCTGCACGAGGTGCATGAAACACTTTTACATCTGAGGAACACTCTATTATGGATGTCTAAATCAGAGCATGTGAGCGGAGCCGTGTGACAGTCTGCTCAATAACCTGCTCCATGCACGTGCACTCTGCTCAGCTGCTCACGGCCCAATCAGACGCTGCGCTCAAGTACCGTTCACCGGTAAACAAGCGTTTGCTCAAATTCCGCTTCGATATTAAATTTCTCTGTAGTATACTTGGTTCCAAACACGCACACAGGGGTAGCTACAGTTGCCCAAGCAACTGCCCCTTTGCCCACATGGGCTGAGGTGCCCCTCTGGGTGAAATATAGACTATAGGCAGTGTCTCCACAGAATGATCATACTGTAGATTTAATATATTAATATGTTTCTGATTTAATGCTATCTAATAGACTTTGGTCTGTAAATTAAAATGAGCTATTTCTCATCCTAATTTTGTGATCAGTTTTAAAGGATTTATTAAGTTATCCAGAAAACAGTAGTGAATGTTTTTCTCTTTTTCAGTGTTGTTGCTTTATTAATATTCCCTACAATTTTATATGTACAAATCATATGCAATCTAAAGGACTGCCTCCGTTTAAGAAGTTTTTTTTTCTAATGTACAATCATTTATCGATTTTTCTCTCAATGCAGCAAGCGATGTCGATTATGTTATCTGCAACCACTAATCTAGAGTCAGTTTTTTACATTTCACTTCTTGGGAAACTGAGCAGCAGTTATGAGCCACTTTATACCGAAGTAGAAATCGAAAGCAACAGGTTGTGTGAGATAATTCCGATTTGAAATTCTATAATATTTACTAATCAAATGTTCAATTGTATAATGAAGACATGAAAGCAGAATGCTCCACCTGCAAATTAGGACACACTGATCCGCAAGATCATACATGTATATTGGCTTTGATGCAGGGATTTTTTTGTGTGTTCGCCAGGATTCAAGGCAAAATGCTTTGCCAATATACAGTATTATTAAGCTTACATATTCAGTTGAGAGTGCTCTAACATACGCAACCCTGCAGAACTGGGCTTGCGCCTAGCTGGCAGCTGCACTGACTTGATGGCAAAACAACAAGATACATTACTTATCTATTCATTTATTATTGGATAGTAGTATAGCCTACTAGCTCACCTTTTGCTGCACTACCATGTTCGTGTAGCACAAGTGTGCCCAACCAGTCGATCGCAGACTGCTTCCCAGTCGATTGCGAGAGTATACTGTACTCTGGTTTACCCTCTCTCTCTCTTCACCATTCCAACTCAAACCTCAAATATTTAAAATATTAACCAAAACAAATGACAGCGACGAAATCAGAAGCTAAATTTGAAATTGCATACTTACATACGACTCATACAATTTCATATAAATATATGGCAGAAATAGCAAGAGTAGTATGCTAGTACACTAATCCAAATTTCGCCAGGGTTTTAGCTGTGCATGCTGGGTATGGTTTGTTGCTATGGTTTTAGCTAGACATGTTACGTTATTAGTAGGGACTCGCTGTTAAAAAAAGAGGTTGAGAGAGCTGCAATTTTAGCAAAGTAAAATGCAACTATGGCAGAAGCCAAAAAAAAACAAAAACATATTTTCATTCAGACTGGGAGGAGGATTATTTTTTTGTTTATTCATATTCTAAGTCCATCTGTATTATTTGCAATGCAAGCGTGGCCATACCGAAGAAGGGCAATTTGGAGCGGCATTTTAGGACTGTGCACAAAAGCTACGATGCAGATTTCCCGGTTACATCAGCTCTATGCACCCGAAAAGTCAGGGAATTGAAGGGGCAGTTAGCAGCACAGCAGTCCATTTTTACCAGGCCAAACACCAAGGGTAAGGCTGCAACTATTGCATCTTATCGCGTCGGTCACGTTCTTGCAAAACACAAGAAGTCTTTCAAGGATGGTGAAGTTGTGAAAGAAGCATTCGTCGAGGCTGCAGATGCACTATTTGGTGACTTTAAGAATAAAAGTGATACCATAGCTGCCATTAAGGACGTGCAATTATCCTGTGGCACTGTTACACGGAGATGCGAGGGAATGGCAGAGGATGTCGAGGAGCAGTTGAGGAAGGATATTGAACGGTGTGAATGTTTTTCTCTTCAAGTCGACGAATCGACTGATGGATGTGGCTCAGCTATGTGTTTTCATCAGAATGGTTTTTGGAGACATGGGTGCAAAAGAAGAGCTACTCACCATTTTGCCATTGAAAGGACACACTAGAGGCGAAGATATTTTCCAAGCTTTCATGGAATTTGTTATGAAGACCCAATTGCCCCTCTTCAAACTCATCTCTATCACAACTGATGGTGCTCCAGCATGGTGGGCCGTACTAGCGGGTTCATTGCAATGTGCAAACAGAGTGAATATTTCCCGGATTTCCTTAATTACCACTGTATAATCCACCAGCAGGTATCGTAAGAGTTTAAACATGAAAGAAGTGATGGATGTTGCAATGAAGATTGTGCGCTCCGTTCGGGCCAGGAGTCTACAGAGAAGGTTATTCTGTGCACATTTGGAGGAGACAGGTCCAGAACACACAGACCTGTTGCTGCACACGGATGTTAGATGGCTGAGTAGAGGTACATTTTAGCGAGATTCTCAGAGTTGTTGCCTGAAATCAAAGATTTTCTGAAGCTTTCAAAACACGCAGAATAAGCCCAGCTAGAGGACTACCAGTGGCTGATGGATTTAGCGTTCCTGACCGATCTCACTGACCTGCTGAATGATTTTAATTTAGAGCTGCAGGGTAAAGATAAACATGTAATCAACATGATCAGTTCAGTGAACACATTTAAAAGCAAGCTACAACTGCTGTCAAATAGGCTAAAACACAATGACCTGCGGAACTTTACAGGCAAAACTTCAGAGTCAGGGCAAAGACTTTGTGCAGTTGGACAGTGCACGTTATGAGGAGCAAGTTCAGAGCATCTTGTTCGTATTTGAGAGGCGCTTTACAGACTTCTCATCCATTGAGCCTGCTGCAAGCTATCTGTGGATTGTATTGCCTCCAAAATTGTATCAATGTTCCACTTGGATAGCTCTGCTGTTGAGAATGAGATTCTCACACTGCAAAATGACATTGAGATCAAATCCAGGGCAACACCTGGCATGAATGGAGAGTTCTGGAACTTACTGCCTGAACAAAAGTAATACAACCTCAGAAGATGTGCTTTCATCTTGACAGCACTTTTTGGATCAACCTATTTGTGTGAGTGTGCTTTCTCTCACATGAAAATCATCAAGTCAAAGTACAGATCTATAATGACTGATGACCACCTTGTGGCCTGCTTAAGGCTTGCAACCAGCTCCTACTGCCCTGACTTTGAAAAACTAGCTGCATCCTCCCAGTGCCAGAGGTCCCACTAAGGTAGAGAAATAACTTTATTGTCACTTTTCTAACTAGACCTAGGCTGTTTTATTATATCTGGATTAGGCGTACTTTTCTGTTTGTTTTGTACATTATATATGTAGATACGCTATGAGAAGCAACTGTGGCTTTCTGTTTGGACTGGTAGATCTCGGCACACTGACAAATTTAAAAGTAGATCTTGGTTCAAAAAAGGTTGGGCACCCCTGGTGTAGCACATCCTCGTACTCTCTGACAATGTGACACTTATGGAATATTTGCTAATTCTCACGGTCTCTCCTTTCGATTTCCTCGTCTTTATCTTTGATTTATACTTATCATTTATTTAGGCTATAGCCTAAAGTTTGCAACTTTACTAAAACAATGTTAGAGCTCCATAACCTCAGGCCTATTGCTTATTTCGCAGATTCCCAAATCAGCATATCACAAAGCGTGTTCTGGGTTGAGTGAGCAGCACTGAGCGGCCTGAGCAAGCGGAATCTTCAAAAAGGCACTCGCTCAGATGAATTTATCACCACTCCACTCAATGCTCAGCTCACATGCCCTGCCTGGCAATTTGTTCATTTTTAACCCCAAAATCTTACATTGTGCAGCATTAAGTATATTACAATTATATTAAGACATCTTTACTCAGCTAAGTTAAGGCTGCTCTGTACCGGCTCAAAATTGTGTGTAAAGATGCAATGCTGCTTAAAAGCCAGACTAAATAATTCCTGATCTGACCCACTTCAGCCCCTAGTATCAAAGGCAGTTCTGATGCTGCTTAGATTGTGTAAATGAAATGCAGCATCAGAGCAGCCTTGAACTTTGTTGTTGTCACGATAGAGCATATATTTCATAATTAAATTTACATTTTATATTTCTATATCCATATTTTTATATTTAAAACATTAATATCGTAACATTATATATGTAATAGCTGTGTAAATGTATTTATGCCACCTCTGAGCAGGAATAAACAGTCTACACCTAAAAACCTCTTCAGATGCTTCTGTGACACATTTGAAGTGTAAAGATGGCATTAGAATTTCTTTAAGATGTTCTACAAGTTTTTATCTTCAGCAGGTGAAAATGTATTCGTTTAAAATAGATTTATTCTCGAACTCCTGTTGTAGTAGCCACGTTAAGCGTTTTACACGACAAACGATTTTTAAATGCTTTATTTACCACAACAAATCACGTACTGAATAACGAACACAAGAAAAAGCGGTTCAGATTGTCCCCTCCGAGATGCTGTTGTTGTATGACGTCACGCAAACATGGCCGCGCTCTGAGAGATTTGCAGAGTATAAACATTCACTTTTAAGCGAATAAATGCAGCAATTAGTGAAGTAAATGCATCAAAGTTTTCATATTAGATTATGTTTAACACATGTTTGCAGAGACGTTCAAAACTGTAAATGATCTTCTCTACTGATAATCATAAACCTGCTGAAACATCTGGCATTGATGTTTTGTTTGTTTTTACATTATTCGAGCATCGGAAAATAGACCGCCGCATGATTGAATAATACGAGCTAACTGCATACACGAACATTAGAGGATAAACAGTGGAGTAAGTAAGTCTAAGTTTGAATTCATGTTTATAAATGTCGCCAATATTCTCATCATCCTAAACAAAGACTTGTTTCAACACGAACAGGAATAACTCCAGGTGTTTCAACTGAGATCTGCGGGATAAAACATTGTAAAATGATGTTTATTAAAGAAGAGATTGAGGACATGAGTTATCCAGAATCATGCAGTTCAAATGTCATGAAAAATGAAGATACTGAAGAACAAAGAGGTTGGTGTTCATTATTTATTATTGTCTGTTCATGAAGATTACATTTAAAAAACTTTAAGTGATTTGATTCGTTCTTGTTGGTAGTTAATGATCAATTCCTGTTAAGTTACAATTTAATCAATCAATAAAATAAAACGGCTTTATACCATTCTTAAACATTGCAGCCCATGTGCCATTGTATGCTGCATGATCTGATTTAGCCCTTGTGCAACCTTCTGGACATTTTGGTTTTTCGATAATTTTAGCTGCCAACGGCATCAATTTTGCCAAAGGTGTGTATTTTTGGGGGATTTCTTTATATTTCAACTTCTGTTCCTGTGTACACAAAATAGTTACAATCAGGACCTTAAGAACAAAAATGTTGAAACCCATAAAAACCGAAATATTTGATCTCAGTGCCATTAAAGCATAAAATCCTGAATTCTATGATATTAAGCTTTCATTCCGGAGCCCTGGCTTCAACATTTACAGTTTTTATATTTTCCACCAGGTGGTGCAATTTTTTTGCATGTTTAGTCTATGGAGCAAATACATACTTTTTTCAGATTTTCTGTTTGCTGTATTATAGAGCACTGCAGGCCAATTGAATAAATTATGCAGCTAAAATTATGTGGGTGTGTTGGTCTGGATGTCAGAGAGTGTTTTGTGTGTGTTTATTGAGAAATGTGTGTATTTGTAAGAAATTAACAGTGGCACTATGTAAACACATGCATTTAAAGGGTTACATCCAGAAAATGTTATGATCAGGACTGATTTTGGTTAAAAAAGAATGTTAAAATATAATATTTTTATGGCAGTTTTTTGACATGGACATTTTTGTCCTTTAAGGACCTTTGTTTTAAGAAAACTAATAATTTGTTTGGGTTGTATATATCAGTGGTTTTGATTGAACTGGTTTTGCTTCAGGACAGATTTTACATTGGAAGTCAAGTTGCTACCCACTATAGTAACGTAACCTGTATTTAATGTATCGCATTTCCTTTTATGTTGCTTAGATTTGTTCATATTTTTCAAGTGCAAGGACATGCATCAAGTGACATTATTTTTGTTGTTGATGTCAACTTTAACTACAGCTGCCACTGTTGATAATAAATGAGGTCTAATAGATTCTACCTTTAGATTATTTCATATGAAACTATAAAACATTTTCAAAAACAGTTACTTTTACTCCTGTAAAATCATGAAACTTAGTAAAGGTGATGATGTGTAATGATTTTTTATTTTTTTTGCGCATAGCACAGTGTTGCTTTTGTCCTCCTAAGTGCTGTTTGGTATGTCAGGGCTGCCTACTGTTTGAGAGATTTGACTTGACTTTCTCCATAACACTTTAAACTAGAAAAGTCTCACTAGAATTCAAATGGGTCACATCAGTTTGGAGGTCTGCGCGCCGCAATACTGAAGGAAGCCTGGTTGTTGCGCATGCACGTCAGAGAGCAGATCATTGCGCGGGCTGGATCCGTTACACTCGCGCTAAAACTTTAATTATAAGCCTTAAACTGAATGCGAGATTATCATTAAATCTCTTCATTGAACATTACATTTTAATTCAATAATCTCTATCACTTGGGCGGCCTACAAAAATCTTCAGTGGGAGAACCATTACATTATTCTTTCCCTGCTGCCCACGACCCAGTCCGAATAGACCTGCAACCCACTTTTGAGAAACACTGGTGTATAAGATACATAAAGCGATACAGGTTAATTTTGAACTGAATTTCTCATAAGCATAATTTTGTATAACAGCTGTTTATTGTAAACTACATTACATACAATAACTTGCGATTTCAGCTTGCGAGTCATGGGAAGCTTGATAAAACGAACTCTTGACAAACAGGAAGAACTTCAAAGATCTTTCAAAATAAAAGTCCAGTGAAATGAGAGCACTATAGATTAAAGATCTATAAATTAAAGACATTACGACAGAAAAATATTACAACTGTTTAAAATTCTAATATTCAAAGCAGTCGCAATAATACTCTGTAACAATAATATAATATTGAATGATTATATTATAAGTATTATTGCCTGTAAGCAATATCACATAAGCAAGTGTACTGAATATCAGCATTTTGTGATACAGCCATGGCAGACTTTTTCCTAAGGTAATCAAATTGTTTTCATTTAATGTTTTCATTAATACTGAAAGCTCTGTTGTGCATTTTATTTTTTACCGATATATATACACACAGTACTGTTCAAAAGTCTTAGGCACGTAAGATGTTTCTAGCTATATCTTCAGCTTTAATTTGTCAATAGGAAATATAAATGTTACACTCCCAAACATTCTAAAGAATAGAATAGAAGAACTGGGAGCCCTATATCAGATTTCATGGCCCCCACAAAGCCACCAACTGAACATCGGGTCAGTCTGAGATTACATAAAGAGACAGAAGCAATTGAGACAGTCTAAAGATATCTGCCAACAACCAAGAAAAACTATGTCCAGGTGTACCAAGGAGAGTTGTTGCTGTTTTCAAGGAAAAGGTGGTCACACCAAATATTGATTTAGCTTTTTTATGTTTACAGGACTTTGTATGACATTAAGTGATAAATGAAAACTATTTATGTCATTATTTTTGAAGACATCCTCACTATGCAACATTTTTCACAAGTGCCTAAAACGTTTGCACAGTACTATAGTGTTGTCAAAAGTACTGACTTCGGTACCAAGTCGGTACTGAAATTTTAAAAATGTGACGCTTTGAGCGCTGTTGAGCGGAATCATAAACACCTCTGATTGGCCATTGTGTTCTCGCGCTCATCGGATATGTCTGTGATTGGCTACAATGATCAACGCACGGGAGCGTTTGAGAGTACACGGAAGTGTTTGAAAGTTTTTTTAAAAAACGGGAGTGGGAGCTTTTGAAAGCACAAGCAGCAGTCTATCAGCGGACCGGTCCTGCTTTCAAACACTCCCGTGTGTATCTGTGCAAGCGCTGTGTGAAGAGCACCATTGATATATATTTACATGTTTTGAAGCGCTGATCATTGTAGCCAATCACAGACATATCCGATGAGCGCGAGAACACAATGGCCAATCAGAAGTGTTTACGATTCCGCTCAACAGCGCTCAAAGCGTCACATTTTTAAAATTTCAGTACCGACTTGGTACCGAAGTCGGTACTTTTGATAACACTAACTATATATATATATATATTTAGTTGAAAAGTATTATATTTTCATTTGATAAAAGTTGTACAGTATGTAAACAAAAAAAGAAACGTCCTCTCAATTTCAACTGCTTTTATTTAAAGCAAACTTAACATGTGTAAATATTTGTATGAACATAAAAAGTTTCATCAACTAAGACATAAACTGAATGAGTGTCACAAACAAGTGACTAACAGAAATGGAATAATGTGTCCCTGAACAAATGGGGGGTAACAGTCAGTATCTGGTGTGACCACCAGCTGCCTTAAGTATTGCAGTGCATCTCCTCCTCATGGACTGCAGCAGATTTGCCAGTTCTTGCTGTGAGATGTTACCTCACTCTTCCACCAAGTCACTTGCAAGTTCCTGGACATTTCTGGGGGGAATGGCCCTAGCCCTCACCCTCCGATCCAACATGTCCCAGATGTGCTCAATGGGATTGAGATCTGGGCTCTTCGGTGGCCATGGCAAAACACTGATGTTCCTATCTTGCTGGAAATTATGCACAGTATGAGCATTATGGCTGGTGGCATTGTCATGCTGGAGGGATGAGCCTGCAGGAAGGGTACCACATGAGGGAGGAGGATGTCTTCCCTGTAATGCACAGCGTTGAGATTGTCTGCAATGACAACAAGCTCAGTCCGATGATGCTGTGACACACCACCCCAGACCATGACGGACCCTCCACCTCCAAATCGATCCCGCTCCAGATTACAGGCCTCGGTGTAACGCTCATACCTACGATGATAAATGCGAGTCCAACCAACACCCCTGGTTAGACAAAACCATGACTCGTCAGTGAAGAGCACTTTTTGCCAGTCCTGTCTGGTCCAGCAAAGGTGGGTTTGTGCCCATCTCTGACGTTGTTGCCGGTGATGTCTGATAAGGACCTGCCTTACAACAGGCTTACAAGTCCTCAGTCCACCTTCTCTTAGCCTATTGAGGACAGTCTGAGCACTGATGGAGGGATTGTGCGTTTCTGATGTAACTAGGGCAGTCATTGTTACCACCCTGTACCTGTTCCTCAGGTGTGATATTCTGATGTACCAATCCTTTGCAGGTGTTGTTGCACGTGGTCTGCCACTGCGAGGATGATCAGTTGTCCTTCCTGTCTCCCTGTAGCTCTTTCGTAGGTGTCTCACAGTACGGACATTGCAATTTATTGCCCTGGCCACATCTGCAGTCCTCATGCCTCCATGCAGCATTCCTAAGGCATGTTCACACAGATGAGCAGGGACCCTGGGCATCTTTCTTTTGGTGTTTTTCAGATTCAGAAGAAAGGTCTCTTTAGTGTCCTAAGTTTTTATAACTGTGACCTTAATTGCCTACCGTCTGTAAGCTGTTAGTGTCTAAACGACCATTCCTGCATGTTCATTAATTGTTTATGGTTCATTGAACATTGTTTAAACTAGAGACCAACCGATATGGGATTTTTGAGACCGATGCCGATTTTAGAGGGGGGAAATTCACAGATTGCCGATATGGTGACCAATATAGTTCATTTTTAGTCTCACCAACTAGGAAACAGCGCGGCGTGAAATCAACACTCAACACAGACACAAGCCACCACCGCACCATTGTCTGCTGAGCTGCAAAAAGATGCTCTGATGTTTATCTTTCAATCTTCTACATTACTGGCTGCACTGACAAACTATAGCTGGCTAACATAGCAAAAAGAGCAAATCGACAGCCCTGGTAAAAAGTAATCACCCCACCTGAGTCATCTAGAAGCGAGATTCATTCACCAATCAGAGAAGTCGCTGCTGCTGTAAACATGTGAATAAGTGGATTTCCCCAGTTTGAGAAACACTGACTTAGACAATAGAAAAATCGCTTTTGCTGTTGTTTAATGCGTCTTTAAGTTTGGCGGCTTCTGTATTTTTCCCATACTTGAATGAGTGACATGTCTTAATAACAAATGCCTTGACCCCTGTAGCTTTCTGCTATAAAATTCTAGGTTAATTTAATGTCCTTAATTGTAATATTTGTCTTTAATTGTAATGAATGCCAAGCATTTTGTGTTTTCATTTTAGAGCTGATGGACGTGAAAGAAGAAAGTCAAGGACTGAATGAGGTGAAGGAGGAGGAGCACCATCCGTGTCAGGCACTTTATAGTTTCAAAACTGGACAAAACTCTTTTAGTGAGTCTCAGACTGAAAATCATTTCTCACAAATAAGAACACTACGAACAAGAGCCAAAAAATCTTTCTCCTGCCATCAGTGTGGGAAAACCTTTACACGTAAAGCAAGTCTTACTAGGCACGTGAGAATTCACACTGGAGAAAAGCCTTTCACATGTCATCAATGTGGGAAGAGTTTCAGACAGGCATGTAGTCTCAAAAGTCATCTGTCATTTCACTCTGGAGAAAAGTCATATAGCTGTGATCAGTGCGGCAAAATATTTTCTTCAAGATCAGTCTTACAAACACACTGGAAAATTCATCCAAATGAGAAGCCTTATTTGTGTTCTCTTTGTGGAAAGGGTTTTTCAATTCAGCGCAGTTTAAAAGACCATCAGAGAAAACACACCGCTGTGAGGGATCATATGTGCTCTGAGTGTGGGAAAGCCTTTTACAGAGCTTACTTCTTGGAACAACACCAGAGAATTCATACTGGAGAAAAACCTTACAAGTGTTCACATTGTGGAAAGAGTTTCACTACTTCAGGAAACCTGACAAAACATGAGAGAGTGCATACTGGAGAGAGACCACATAACTGCACTTCATGTGGAAAGAGTTTCAGTACATCAGGAAACCTGAAAGCACATGAGCGAGTGCATACTGGAGAGAGGCCGTACCACTGCACTTCATGTGGGAAGAGTTTCAGTCAATCAAGTAATCTACTGACTCATAGAAAAAATCATTGCCCATTGTTGTCACATTGAGAAAAGTACATTTTTATTTGCCTAGAAAATAAATAAAAAAATTGGAATTTCTCTCAAAAGAGAAATTACAATTTAAGCTGATGTAATTTATGTTTGTAATTAAGTATATAATTTACACAAGCACCACCGAATGGAATGGCAAAAATAAACAATGTTTTCAAAAAAGCTTTCTGAATATGCACCTTATTTGCCATTGATCAAACAAAGAGATGGTACCGCTCCTATCTTATGACTTTAGTTGAGTAAGGCAGTTTCCCCCTAGAATGTTTAAAAAAATGAATATATTTTTTAGCAGTGGTGCTGTTTTGCACGTGTTCATGATCCCATAATGCCGGACCCGTATTTATGCACGTTGGTGGACTAATACCGTAAAACTAGTAAATAAAATTTGCTTAAACATCTGAAAATGTATTACTCACTTGGAGCTACTTTCTCAATTCTTACCTCTAGTTTTATTCAAATGGAATAGAAAAGAATTATAATTTAAGTGTATACAGCCTAATTATGGTTCTTCCCTTCAGTCACTTGTTTCTCAGCAACTTTGTAAGCCCGTTTATCGGTCCAATGACGGTCTCCAATAATACGGGTGAAGGTCTCTTCGCGTTACTGTCTTTCTTGTACGCAACACAACAATATTAAATGAAATACATTTTCTCTTATGTATTATCTCGTTATTTCATCTGACTCCATAAATGAAAAAGGTTTTTAATGATATCTGAGCATCATTAAAAGTGAGCGAATGTTTGATTATTCTTTTAACTCCTTTAATTATATTTTACCCGTTTAGATTAATAAACTATGTCGCTTTGAGGTCCTCGCGTGTTTTCTCTACACCGCGGGTCTCACGATCACAAGCGGCCAGTATTGGATCATCAAACAGAGGTAATTGCTATATACCTGAGATCGGTCACGTTCACGCTCACACAATCAAAGATACTTCAGTATAGCCCCCATGGAATTGCATACACTTGAATGTAACTTAACGTGTTCTTCAGTAGAGGTCACGGCCACTATTACAGATGTAAGTTGACCAACATAACTTCTCTTGTAATAGCTTTGGATTGGCCATGCGTGGTTTCCCACGTACACTTATCTGGAGAAACATCAAATTAAAACAGAGGTTAGACACCCGAATTTAGATTGGTCAAGCAGCATTTGCTGTTCTAAACGGAAATTCCTTTTTGTCTTTGCAAACCAAGTACACTTGAATCGATGCCAAATATTAGTCGTCACTAATCTGACGCAGACTTGCGGTAACATACGAATCGTTTAATCTGATGGGGAAACACAATGTCAGAGTCAGTCAGAATAAAATCAAATGTTGACAATTTATTGACCAGGTAACATAATCAATTCATCAATTCCAATTAGACATTGATAAGTCAAAGTTAGACATTTTATCAAAACATAAGAAATTCGAATTGCTATCACCTGATATAAATTACACACAGTAAACTGTGTCAGATCGTCTGACTACAGAAAACCATGAACAATGTGTCACATCTCTTTAAATACCCAGATAATTCAATATGCTTACCAAATAGTGGTGTCTGTCATTATAATTAGATTTTGGTCCCCTATTGAGGGGGTTCCTGTAGATTTACATACAGGAGGTATGGAGGATCTGGGGGAGGGCTCACCTTTAAGGGGCACACCACAGTTCTCAAATTGTATTACTTCTTTTTGCTTGTCATTATGGCTGGGAGGATGAGACCAGTTTACCAGGCGCACTGAGACACTTTAAATGATACCAAACATGTTATAGTTACTTTTTTATACACACTTCACATTGCATAGGTTTTTAGTGAGCTTTAAGTGAGGAGGAGGAGTGAGATGAAGAGAGTTTAGAAGGGAGGTGTTAGGTGCACAGTTTGTTGCATCTTGGATATTGCTGTTATGCAAGAGAGAGTTCAGATGTTAATTCTCATGAGAGCCTTTTGTTTTCTCGAGGAGTAGCCCAGACTCACTGGCACCCGCCTTACAACGGAATTACATTGATGTTGTTGTAGGTATTTAAAGGGCAGTTCTTCCAAAAATTTTATTTCTGTCACTACTCACTCTCAAGCCTCTTTTGAGTTTTGTGGAACTCAAAAGGAGATGTTATTGTCCTGAGATGAGAGATGAGATTAGTTATATTGCACGGTCACTGCAATATTTTATTCCATACAATGAAAGTGAATGTGACTAGTTCTGCCTAGCATCTCCATTTGTGTTCCATAGAAGAAAAAAGTCTTAATGTCTTATGTGATGCCAGAGTTACTTTAAGAGTACAAGTCAATACTCATCAGTTACCATTTAATGTTTACAAAATGTATTGAAAATGATCTCAAATGAAATCCTGAGAGAACTGGTTAAAATAATGTAATGAATATACTGTATATCAATTTTATAGTATTTATATTAATATTTTATTTATCGATGAATAGTTTGAAATACTTAAAATATTTACATTTACTACATTGACTGATTCACATGCCAGAGAAAATACCTGTGTAGGTCAGATGGAGCTCCAGAGAAATGACAGATGAAACAAGTGTTTAAGTGTTTCTCTTCTCCCTGCAGTAGTTCTGGTAGCATTTTACACAAAGCTTTTCTTTCTAGCAGTGTTCGCAACTGTGCTTTGTTCATTATAAACTGGAGCAATAGTTTTTTCACATCACTTGCATTTACGTGACAAACTTGCTTGTGACTTCCTCACTGTATGTGTTTTCACTAAACTCAGCAAGAGTTCAGTGTGCTGCACAAGAAAATCAGCCCATCTGTGTCCCTCTCTCGTGCAGCTCACTGAACTCTTGCTGAGTTTAGTGAAAACACATGTAGTGAGGAAGTCACAAGCAAGTTTCATTTCCATTGGTTGAACTGCCCAGAAAAGTGTGTGGGCATTCCCCGCATGAACCTGGAACAAGTGGTCATTATTATATTTGTGCACAAAACCCACATTCCCCTGCCTAATTTGTTGGGTATCCTGCTTCTCCTTTTTGCACACGTTCTCCCGAACAGCCTTTGTTGGAATGCTCAACGGTGAAGTTACTGTGTGTACGTGCATGCATTTGTGTGTTTGATGTGGTAGGTTACCTTTCGTTTCATATCAGCCCCATTCAATAGCGTGTAGTGTAGAAAGCGCAGCTGACTGGGCCTAGCAAGTGTTACATTGTGTGAATAATATTAAGTTGGTGAATTGCTATAATTCCTGTAGTGCAGAATGAGCTGTAATTCTGTGTAAGGGGTAAAAGTACATTTGTAATAGTGGGACAGACCAGGGGGGCGCAGGCAATTCCAGCCAAAAGGGGGAAGGCTTCAGAACAGGGGCGGGGTCAGGTGGCCTGGGAGAATCATCCAGGAAAGGGGCATAGTCCAGCGGCATTGGAGAAGGATCCAGGAAGGGAGCGGTGGCCTGGAAGGAGGATCCAGGAAGGGGGTGGAGTCCAGTGGCCTGCGAGAAGGCTTGAGGAGAGGGTTTATGTCCAACAGGGCAACTGTCCCTGTACAGAGGGCGAGGTCTGTGGTGGCCGCACTTCCTGCCTCCTCCACGTGACGCGTGACCGTACCAACAAGCTTACATCATCTCTCATGAGCGTGCGTCATAGAGATGTACGGAAGTGAACAACATTTGTAGTTAAAAAGTACACCATGTTCCAAATTATTATGCAAGTATCATATCAGTAGGATTTCATCAAAATAAACATTCAGGTTTAGTTTTTCAAAGAAAGTGTTCGTTTGTTTTATTTCTCATATGTTTTAAGATAACTGTCTCAGACAGGATAGTTGATTAGTTTGCCAGGTGATCTTAGTTAAAGGGAAACCTACTTTCATTTTTTTTTGAAACCTACTTTCATAATTTGCAACAACCTACAAGAGGTTGTTGCAAATTATTAAGCAAGTCACAGTTCTCATGCAGTTTGGGGAGAAAGAAAGATCTTACTGAAGATGAAAAGTGTGAAATAGTGCAATGTCTTGCAAAAGGCATGAAACAAATGATATATCACGAAAACCGAATAGAGATCATCGAACTATCAAAAGATTTGTGAGAGATTCACAGCACAGAAGAAGATCAGATAAAGGCTTATTAAGAAAGGCTTCTGTCAGACAAATTATTAAAAGGGTAGCTCTAAAAAAGCTGCTGTTGAGCAGCAAACAGGTTTTTGAAGCTGCTGGTGTCTCTGGAGTCCCAAACAGGGGCGAAAATTTCATCAAAATGTTGGGGGGGACAATAAACAACAATTCTCAAGAGCAATTTTTGAAGGGGACACCAAGGTTTTTTTTGTTGTTGCCCCATTTGCATTTGTATTATTTTATTTCTTAAACAATTATTTTAAGAATATATCATTATATATCATTATTTACAATACACATATTTTAATGATATTTTAGGGGGGGACAACCCTCAGATAGGGGGGTCCTGACCCCACCCGACCCCCCCGCGATTTCCGCCTATGGTCCCAAGAACCTCTCAATGCAGGATTCGTCAGAGGCTGGCAGATGTGCACAAAGCTGTATTTCGGCCACCCCTAACCAAAGCTCACAAAGAGAAGCGTTTGCAGTGGGCTCTTTGTATAATTAAGCTCTTGTTTCCCCTGTTTTGTTTGTCAGTTTTTGCATGTTTGGTCTATGCTCTGTGCTGGTTCCCTGCGTTTTGTTTTCTTATATTCTGAGTTAGCTTGTTCATCTTTTGTTTACATTAAAGCTGCAGAGATCCTCATTCCTTGCCTACCTTGTCACATGTTGAGGAGCCACACCACTCCCTCTCTCCCGCAAAAAGACACTTGACCACGCTTCATCACCACAATATATTTCATAACTATTTTCATAATGAAAAGTATAATGTCATTTTTTTTTTTTCCATTTCATATTTTTTTTATTTTCTTTATTTTTACATTTAAAACATTAATATCATAACATTATTTATGTAATAGCTGTGTAAATGTATTTATGCCACCTCTGAGCAGGAATAAACAGTCTACACCTAAAAGCCTCTTCAGATGCTTCTGTGACACATTTGAAGTGAAAAGATTGCTTTAGAATTTCTTTGAGGGATTCCAAAAATTTCTTCTTCCGCAGGTTAAAATGTATTGGTTTAAAATACAACCCCCAATTCCCAAAAAGTTGGGACAGAATGAAAAATGCTAATAAAAACAAAAAGGAGTGATTTTTAAATTATATTCACCCTTTGCCATATTGAAAGCACTACAACCACACATTATATGTTTTTATGTTATGAATTTTTAATTCATTTTTAAATAAGATGATTAACTTTGCTCCAAAAAATTTGGGATAGTCAAGAGTGGGAAACATCACCATTTCTTCTAATAACACAAGTTTGTTAAGTTTCGAAAGTGGAACTTTCCATGTTTCAGGTCTTCAGCTGCACAATTGTACGGGGTCTTCGTTGCCATATGGTGTGCTTCATAATGCACCACACATTCTCAACTGGAGACAAGTCAGAACTGCAGGCAGGCCAAACTAGCACCCACACGCCATTCTTACTCTGCTTACACAGCCATGCACTTGTAATCCGGGAAGTATGTGGCTTGGCGTTGACTTGCTGGAAAATCCAGGAACATGCTTGATGGTGCTGGATGGCAGTATATGTTGCTCCAAAATGTATACATATCTGTCTGCAGTAATGGTGCCCTCACAGATGTGCGAGTTACCCATGCCATGGGCACTGACACACCGCTGGCCCATACAGACACTGGCTTTTGGACCTGATGCTGATAACAGCTTGGATAGTCCTTTTCCTCTTTGGGCCGAAGAGCACACATTTTGTCCCCCCCAAATCTATTTTAAATGTTGACTTGTCGGACCACAAAAAACAATTCCACTGTTGTTCTTTCCATCTCAGATGAGACTGAGCCCAGTGAAGTCGGTAGTACTTCTGGACAGTGTTGATGTATGGCTTCTACTTTGCATAGTAGTCTTAAATTGCAACTCTCTGTTCCCACCTGTATCTGTCAGTGGATCACCAGCTTACTGATGGACAGGTAGCAGCTAGTGAGGCTGGTGAAATTCACTTCCAGCGCCTGTATGACCAGATGACACCACTGTCATCTGATAGACAAAAAGGATAGACAGATGTGTGTGTGTGTGTGTGTGTGTGTGTGTGTGTGTGTGTGTGTGTGTGTGTGTGTGTGTGTGTGTGTGTGTGTGTGTGTGTGTGTGTGTGTGTGTGAGAAAGAGAGAGAGAGATGGAGCGTGTGTGGTCACCTGTTGCCACACCCAATCAGAGATGCTTACAGCTTTCTGAAGGTCAGCTTTCTCAGTGGAATTTAGACGTCCAAGCGGGGTATTCCTCTCTATTTCGGGGAAGCCGGTGCGCAAATGTCATTCACTATAGAAACAGTGATGTCCTCCGCCATTTTAAACAGTGTGTATCCAATGTGGAAACTCAACGAGGGCAGTTCTATGTAAACAATGACAGATTCATTTTACATCACCAACTGGCTCATATTACACACAAAAATTATCTTTTGCCACCACTTGCTGGCTAACATATGTAATTTCAAAAATAAAGACAGTAACTCCTAACACATATGCACTACACTTACGCTTTAGTTTAGAACAGCACGAACACAAGCGGGTGATACACACACAGTGAAGTGTCTGAGTGCTGATGCTGTCACACCATCAGTGCTCATGGAATGTCTCTCGTCCAATCAGATTCGAGGACCGGAACTAACTGTGGTACATGTGATTTTTTTTTTCTTCATTTTCTTTTTTTTTTCTTTATAAATTTGCAAAGATTTCAAACAAACTTCTTTCAAGTTGTCATTATGGGGTATTGTTTGTAGAATTTTGAGGAAAACAATGAATTTAATCAATTTTGGAATAAGGCTGTAACAACAAAATGTGGAAAAAGTGAAGCGCTTTGAATACTTTCCCGATACACTGTATATATATATATATATATATATGATGGCTTTCACTTTCAATCTTTATTGTCCTTTATAGGCCAACAACTATTTACATCAAACAATATAATAATTATCTTATTAGCTATATTTTAAAGTAGTCTTAAATTAATTAGTTAGATCAAATTAATATCATGCAAATCTCACACCGCACCATCAGGGCAGATGATTAAATTAATCTATAGTATTTTTGTGGTAAGGTACTTAAAACACGGGTTATCAATAAACTTAAGACGCTGTACATTATACATCACATCATGATGTCACTTTTGTCTTGGGATTTCTTTCCGGGATGTGTGTGAATACAAGCACAGATTCCAGGAAAGCTTGACAGTGTGAATGATCAAAATCTTGCAGTCCCAGGACAGATCCAGGGATGACTTTTCCGTGGTTAATCCCAGGAGTAAATTCTAGAGACTGTTGTGCGTGAAAATCCCAGGAGATCAGCAGTTACAGAAATACTCAATCCAACCCATCTGACACTAACAATCATGCCACAGTCCAAATCACTGATCATTTTTCCTCATTCTGTTGGTTGATGTGAACATTAACTGAAGCTCCTGACCCGTATCTGAATGATTTTATGCACTGCACTGCTGCCACATGATTGGCTGATTAGATAATCACATGGATGATTGTTGGAGCCAGATGGGCTGGTTTGTGCATTTATGTAACTGCTGATCACACACAACAGTCTCTAGAATTTACTCAGAATGGTGCCAAAAACAAAAAAACATCCAGTGAGCAGCAGTTATTGTCGTGGAATATTGCGAAGAGTTTCTCTAAGTTGAAGAAAACTTTCAGAGTCTTGAGTTCCAGATGCCAAAGTTGTAGTTTATTGATCACCAACAAACAAGAGACCAATCAGCTGAATGTTCTGACTCTATCCTCCTGAGTTCTCAGTTATATACCTTTTTGTTATCTTCTTGCCCATTATCTCTGACCAATAGAATAATTGCTCTTGTCTCTTTCCTTCGCCACCAATATGTTCTATTTTCCTCACTAATTAAATATTGGTGGAAAATCCCTCATCTAATTATTTTTAAAAAACATACATCAACTGGTAACTCCACTTATTTTTGACATAAGTCATAGTTCATGATAAAAGTTCATCAATTTTAGAAACACCTGTGTATGATACAAACAGCCATGTCCCCATCACATACCTTTTACCTTTGCCCTACATTTCAGTGTACCCTCATAATGAGGCAGCCTTGTTTGTTCATACACAGTATCATTTGATTAATGAAAGAAAATACAAGCTCCAAAGATATTTAACTCATCAGGGTAAAACACCATGCCAGAAACATATCATATAAGAGATATCTAACTTATTAAAAGTGTTTTCGTAAGAAGTGCATCCTGTATTTTAATGAGATACACCATATATTTTAGAGATACATGTCAGCATAAAGGAAATACACCAAAGATATATGTCAGAATACTACTAATTAACAGAAACAGCAAAACACCAGCTGCAAGAATACAAGACACCATTCATATAATAACTGATTAAAGAAGTACATCCTGTATTTCAAGGTTGTATACCATTCTTTGTGTTCTCTGCAGCATCAACACTTTTAGTAACCTCATATGCTCTCTCCTGGCTCACACAAAGGCCTAGAAACTCATATAAGTATTTTGATATCTAAGAATGATTATTATACCATCTAAAAAATGATTATTCTACAATATATTCCCCCCTCTGGAACTAAAAGTCCCACATACTAAGTCCCTCAAACCACAGTATAGCCACATAAGCCAGCCAATTTAATACAACCGTAGCCAAAATAGGCTACGCACTAAGTTATCAATACCGTGCTTATGGGGCCACACTCTGCAGGATTGTGAACCAAACCTCTCCCTCCACAATCAGCTAGAAGGAAGTAAAAGATTCCAATCCTCTTATCTATTGTCAATAATGGGGGAGCAGAAACAAATCACATTATATGTAATAAGCCTGTGCATGCAATTTGAAAGCCTTGCGTTGTGTAGAGTACAATTGATTATTCATAAAGAAAAAAGATATAAAAAGATATATAAGATAAGATATATTGTACAATTGATTATTCATAAAGAAAAAAGATATAAAAAGATATATAAGATAAGATATATAAGATATACAATATATTCCTCCCTCAACACGAGCTACATCCTTCGTTGCCAGAGGAACTCACAGACAATTCCGGTAGCCTGGAGCGCTATCTGGTGGTGTGTTGGAGCAGACAGCGGGTTTTTAAACCATCAGTTGAGTCTATTTGCTCTTGCAGCCAAGCACTGAGGTGCTCGTCGCTCCTTTCTTCACATGTTGCTCTTGTATGTCTTCTCTTGGCAATTACTTCACAACTATATTTTCTTGAACATAATCATCACCAATACTACTTCTACTTGATTAAATATATCGTAATATAAACTTTGTTAATTATTATAAGTAATGGGTTATATTGAAAGTAATAGGGGAACATGTCAAAAATAACAAACAAAACACCCTCTAACTCTTTTCTTGAGTTGCTATCTATTCTGTTAAATAAAATGAAAGTACAATAGTCATGCTATCTCCCTTACTATCAAAAACATGAGAAAAGTGTAAAATAAAATTCCCCTTAAAAATAAAATTCCCCCAGTGTCGTTTCTTGATTGCTTTTCAGTAAATCTCATCAAGTTCATCCAATCCTGGCCCAATGGTACAGTATCTAGTTTCAATCCCCGTTTGCGTTGACATCATTGATACAGTCACCATTTGCTTAGCCACTGTTTTAGCCATTATTGATCTTAGAACCGGTATGACACAGCAAAACAACAATGCAAATAGGGTCAGTCCTATAACGATCATTATACCTAGTTTCATTAAGCCCAACTTCCATGATCCAAAAAGATCATCGAACCATTGGCCAAACATCTGATCTCTTCCTGCATTAGATTTAACTTCCTTTCTGAGGTCATGCAGTTTTTTCATTGCCTGTGTAAAAGCTCCTTCTGGGGATGTATTATTTGGTATGTATGTACAGCAATTTGCTCGAACATAACACATACTCCTCCTTTATCTGCCAATAACCAATTTAGTGCTTGACGATTTTGCCATGCCATTTTACTAGTTGCCGCTAATTGGGTTCCTAATGCCTCCAATGCCTCATCAGTATGGTTTATAAACCTCTGTTGGTTATAGTAAATATAATTAATCCATTCTACATTTTTGCTGGCTGTTACCCATACAAATATTGACTCAAAGCCTGATTTAATTTCATTCCGAGCTTTAAATTGTTGTGGTATTCCCCTTGGTTGACCAATTGCATCCAAATAAACATCCGGATCTGGGGAGTACGCTCTTTTCACCCTTGCCTGTTGTTTTACAAGTGGATTTGGTGCAGTTTGGATTTCAGAGAGATCCCACTCTACCATAGTTACCTCTTGTAGTAACCTTACTCTAGTGCACAGCCCTTTCCAGTTTTTAGGTAGAGAGGTTTTCAACTGACCTCCCCCACATAACCAAAAGTAGTCCGCTATGGTTTCTGTTTGTTCCTGATGAATCTTAACCGAAGGAGATACTAAGGTTTGATTTTCACATCCTGTAAGGCAATGACCCGCCACTACACCTAAACATCCTGGAGTTATATTTGCAGTAAAGTTCTGTCCTAATGTTGCTGTTGCATAACGTGGTCCCCCAAATCTGATTACATTATTGTTGGAAAACATTTCTTCGTCTAAATGCCATATTACTGCGCAATTGCCCTTAAACTGTCCTACATTATTTTTTCCCTTGGTCCTGTTAAAGCATTCATATTCCAGTTGTTGATTAATCATAAATGAGGATGGACTTTCTTTATTCTTATTATCCACGCGTACATCTAATTTCCTACATTCATCTCCCCACCTTATCAGCTTACTATACTTTTCATATTCTGGGTGACCTAGGAAAGCCAAACATTCCGCTGGGCAGAACACTGTTCTTCCTTTAGTTCCACAATTTTTGGCATAATACTTGGCGCAGTGTCTGTAATCATACTGATTCGGAACTACTGTCAACTTCTTCAACGGTGAGGGTGAGCACATTACACAATTTGTCATGTCTGCCTGCTTAACTGTATATTTTGCCCATCTATACCAGTCGTTTTGATTTGCATGTTGTAATAGTTCTTCTACTCCTGCTGTCTCTATAGGCTCCCAATCATACATCAAATCTAATGGTTTTGTCTTATTTTGGTTAACTATGCTTCTGTCCTTTTTGGTTCACCTTCGTTCAATGCTCCAGATGCTCTCTTCTGTCTAATTTTTTGTTCTATAACATCTTGTCCTTGCTTATTCTGGGAAGAAAGACATAAGTTCTGAGGTGTCAATTGTAGGGAAGTCATCATACCATGGTCGCTCTGACGGTCCTTCACCGGGTGAGTCTGGGTCTTCTTGCGCTGCTTCCCGGTAGGCCCTGTATCGGGGAAATACCTGTCCCAAATACATCATCAATATCATTATCCACAGTACCTCCTTCATCCCCCAACCTGTCCTCTGCCTCCGACAATATGTCCTCCCACGGATGCCTCTGTTGGTCTGCTTCATATCCTTCAGCTGTTTCCGTATTTGGTGCAGCAAGGTAAGCACTTTCCTCTTGTCTTTCTCTTTCACCTTCTTGTTCCTGTCCTTCTGCGACATGTACTTCCGTTTCTCTTTCTGTGCTGTCCCGCTCCACTGTGGCACGTTCTTCAGATTCTTCCTCTGCCTCAGTGTGCTCTTCCCCTACGTTCGTTTGTTGTCCTTCTTCTTCTTCTTCGTTGTCTCTATCTGGTACTTGTAGGTCTTCAACCTCGTGAGCTTGATCCTCTCTTTGTTGCTCCTCTTCTTCTTCAGTTTCAGGTTCCTGATTTTGTGGTAGGTTTCTCCTACATACTTCAGTGCAGTGATTTAAATGATACCATGTGTTACTTCCTCTCACCTTTACTGCTGTTGGGGTTGCCTGCACCACTTCATAAGGTCCTTCCCGTCTTGGCTCATTCCACCTTCTTCTAAACACTCTCAGGTACACAAGATCTCCGGGAGCAATTGAACAAGGTGCATTCTCTTCCTGCCTAGGATTTCTTCTCTGTTCCTGCAAACAGATTTTTCCATGTATTGTCGTCAATTGTCTCATATATGCTTTCAATTCCATTTCTAGTTGTTCCAATGATGGACCCTCATAAGGTCCTCTCAGATAAGGCACTGGCATAGGCCTTCCCGTCAGCATCTCATGCGGGGTTAGATTAGTAATCCTATTTGTTTGCATGCGATATTTCATTAATGCCAACGGAAGCGCATCAACCCAATTAAGTCTTGTTTCTTGACAGATTTTCACAATCTTTGCCTTAAGATTCCCATTTACCCTCTCCACCATCCCCTGAGACTGCGGATGGTAGACACACCCTAGTCGTTGTTTTATTCTCAGCTGCTGTATGACTGTTTTAACTGCCCTCTGAATGAATGCCGAGCCATTATCCGAGCTAATGCCGAGCTAATTTGCGACGGTATTCCAAACCTTGGGATAACTTCTCTTGTTAGGAATTTAATCACTGTTTGTGCTCCCTGGTCGGCCGAGGGAACTGCTTCTACCCATCTACTGAATCTGTCTATTATTACTAACATATATCTTTTGCCTCTGACTGGTTTTATCATATCTACATAGTCCATCACTAGATGTTTGAACGGGCCCTCTGGTGCTGGAATATGACCTAATGGAGCGGTCGTGCCTTTCCTGACATTGTGTTTTTCACAAATTTCACAGCCTGCCAAAAACTCATCTACTGAGGCCTGCAAGTATGGCGACCAGTAGCCCTGCTGTTTTATCTTCCTCACTACCTCGCCTCTTGCACAGTGGTCAAATCCGTGCGCATCAGAAATTAACATATTTAGAAGTGCTACTGGAGCCAATATCTGCCCCTCATGTGACCTCCATATTCCATTAACGTCCCTTGTCGCCCCCCTCTGCTGCCATTGTGCTAATTCAGGTGGGCCAGCTTGAAGCTGCATCCGTGCTATATCTGCCAAACTTGGCTGGACCTGTAATATCACTTGTGGTGCCATTATTGCTACTTTGCATCCTGAAGCTTCTCGGGCATGTTCGTCCGCAGCATTATTTCCTCTAATAACAAAATCCTTGCCTTTTTTGTGTGCCTGACATTTGACTATAGCCAGCCTTTTGGACTCATCATTGCTGAAATTAATCTGATTATCTGGTCTTTATGCTGAATTGGTGTTCCATCACTCTTTTGAACCCTCTCTGTTTCCACACTGCACCAAACAAATGACACACTCCATGCGCATATGCAGAGTCTGTATATACATTTACTTTTTGATCTTTTGCGAGTAGACAGGCTTTGGTCAATGCTTTTAATTCTGCCAATTGTGCTGAGCATGGCTGTTCACAATGCTGAACCACAATTGGCACAAAAGAATCTCCCTGCTTTTTTACCACAGCAAACCCAGCATGATTTCCCAAATGGTCCTTAAAACAAGATCCATCAACAAAATATTCTATTTCTGCCTCAACCATTGGTATTGATTCCAGGTCAGGCCTCAACCGTGTGAATGCTAACGAATTTATCACACAATCGTGTGGTGTTCCTTCATCCTCCAAGGGAATATAGTTTGCTGGATTCACAGTGGTACATCTCTTTATAGTTACATCTGGGTATGTCAGCAGTGTTGAATATGCTAAACATCTTGCCTGTGTTAGTACAAATTTTCCATTTTCTATTAGCTCTATTATCGTATGGTGAGTGTAGATCACCACTGGATATCCCATAGTTATTGTGGAGGCTTTTTCGTACGCAAAATAAACTGCCGCTAATCCCTGATAGCATGGTGGGTATCCTTGGGCTACACTGTCCAATTTTGTGCTATAATATGCTATGGGTTGTTTTCTCCTTCCACTACACAGTTCCTGCATCAGCACTGCTGATGCATAACCACTTTTTCTATTTGCTACATACAAATGAAACGGCTTAGTGTAGTCTGGGCTTGCTAGTGCAGGTGCTGTTTGCAGTTCCTTTTTCAGTGATTCAAAAGCTACCAGTGCATCTGCACCCCAGGTTAGCCTACTTCTAAGATTCTGCTGTCCTGTTTGCTTCATTAGCTCTCGCAGGGGGTTTGTTTTCATAGCATAGTCTTCTATCCAGTCTGAACTAAATCCTGTCATCCCTAAAAAGGTCATCATTTGCCCCACTGTTTGTGGTTGCGGCGCTTTACTTATACCCTCCAACTGACTTGGCGATATTGCTTTAGTCTGATGTGAAATAATTCGTCCTAGATACTCCACCTGGGGTAAACAGTACTGTAACTTCTCTTTTGATACCTTATGACCCCCCTCTGCCAATTTAGTAAGGACCTTAATAGTATCCTGATGACATTGCTCCAGTGTTGGTGAGCAGATCAATAAGTCATCCACATACTGGATCAATGTGCTGTCTATTCTTAGATCCTCTAAGTCTGTTTTTAATACCTGATTAAACACATGAGGTGAGTGCTTGAATCCTTGTGGTAGTCGTGTGTACGTGAATTGTTTACCTTGATAGGTGAATGCAAAGAGCTGTCTGCTTTCCTCTGCTAAAGGAATACTGAAAAAGGCAGAACACAAGTCAATCACAGTGAAATAATTAGCAGCAGGGGGAACATTAGTCAGCAGAGTGTGCGGATTGGGTACTTCCGCAGGCCAATCCTCTACTACTTCATTAACTGCCCTTAAATCATGTACTAATCGCCACTTTGCTTTATTCGCTTTTGCTACTGGAAGTATAGGTGTATTACAACAGCTTGATGTTTCTATTAGTACTCCTGCTTTAAGCAGCCCTTCAATAGTACTTTTAATCCCCAATATTGCCTCTGGTTTAAGTTGATACTGCTGTTTTCGTGGAGGTTGGGTTCCTGGTTTTACTTTTATCTGGATTGGATTTGCTGATAGTACTAACCCTACATCTGTGTCATGGCGTGACCATAGTTTTACTGGCACTACTTTTTCCATTTCTGCCATTAGCTCTACCATTTTTGAGTCTAATTTTTCAGTAGGTGAAATAACTACTACCTTAGGTGTTCCTATCATTTGGGTAGCACATATGATCTTTAGAAATGTTCTGTCTGGTGATTCCATGATTAGATGATTCTCTGTCCCTTTCCATTGTACCCTCTCTGCCCTTTTCATCATTTGTCCTAAGTCTTTTTGTTCCCTTCCTTTGCTCACATAGATTGTCACATGTGGAACAGATTCTGGTATCTGAAACCATTTGTTTATAAAGTCATTATTCTCTATCTTGAGTGCTGCTCCCTCCTGTCCAACTACTATGTATTCTGATATCAAGGCGATTTCTTGTTGTTTTGTTCCATTCAGCCACTTTTCCTCCAATTCTGGGTTTCTTGTTTCATCATACATTAATGTACAATGATGCTCTGCTCCAGGCACATTTGGATCTCCTAACTGTGCCTTAATATATTTTCCCCATTTGTCTATTGTGTTGTTCACTTCTTTTCCTAGATCTCCTAACCAATATACGTTTGCTTGTGGACGTTCAGGGTCAGGCTGTTTTGTCATTGTCATTTGTTTCACTCCTCTGTCATCAATGTAGATTCCTTCTGGAGTGCACCATATCTGTAAGTTCATTTTACATATAGCGTCTCTTCCCAATAAGTTCACTGGTGTATTTTCTGATATCAAGATTGGGATGTTTACTGCTTTTCCTTTTACTTCTATGTTTACTGGAGCCGTCATTGGAATTAACTGCGTTTGTCCCGAAAATCCTACTGTCTTAACATATTTTCCAGACCGGGGGAGGTGAGAGGCATAACTTGGACTTATACACGTAAACGTGGCTCCAGTATCTAACATAACCGGTGTTACTTTGCCCTCTATCTTAACCTTCATTATTGGTTCTTGATCAGCATCAGTTGATATCATTGGAAGCTGACCCCTCCCCGTAGGATTCTCTGGGCATCCCTAGTAACCTTGTGGTGGTCCGCGCCATGGATTGACGGGACCTGGGGCCTGCTGCTGTTGCTGCTGCTGCTGAGGGTCTTGTTGCCAGTTATTGGTGTCTGCCTGGTGCGTTTGTGGCCAGGGGTTCATAGGACATTCGCTTTTTCGGTGTCCCACCTGGTTACACCCCCAACATGCATTTGTTTGGCCATTATTATAATTCTGTCTTCCTCGTCCTCTTCCTCTTCCCCCTTGATACTGTCGATTCCATCTTCTATTCATTTGATCGGGGAAATGATATATCACAGTCGGCATGGGCTGTTGCATCACCTGATTCTGCATGGGTATCTGGTTTGGTACCACAGTCGGCATGGGCTGTTGCATCACCTGACTTTGCATGGGTATCTGGTTTTGAGCACCTGGTACAGGAGCCATTGATGCTACCTGGATTGTTGATACGGGTTGATACATGGGCGCAGGTGGTACGCCGGGTACCATAGGTGTGACTGTTTCACTTGAGGCCATCTGAGCCTGTGCACCGATCGGAGTTTGCAATACTGTATTTACTGGCGCCATTACAGAGGTTGGTGCATCTTTTCCTTTTACTGCTGCTTGAATTCTTTTCTTGTTTCCTGTTAGTTCCTCCAGTTGCAACTGTTCCAGTTTCTTACGTATGTCCCTCTCTTGTTGCTTTAGCTTTTCTTCATTCCGTCTGTGTTGTTCCACTGCATGTACCACATGGGCACAGAACTCTTTCTGTGTCTTGGTAGTTAACCCCACCACGTCTTCCAGCTTTTCCTTTACTGGTGTAGGCATAGCCTCTATTATGGCCGTTCGAACACAGCTGTCATCCAGGGATCCTTTTCTGGATCTTTTTCCATTTCCAGCTTCCATCTCTTTAGCTCTCGTTCGATATAGGCTTTCGGGTTTTCAGTTGTTCCCAGTGGCTCTCCTTTTATTGATTTTGGGTCTAGGTTGGTGGGAAATTCTTCTCTTAGGGCTTTCCAGATGGTATTTCGGCATCTGCTGAATGGTATCTCATCATACTTTGTGGTATCTGCTGCATTTCCCACTTTGGCTTTTTCGAGTATTTCTGCCATTTTGCCTCCTCCAATGCATCTTGCAAGAAGTGCTTTAATGTCTCCCAGGGCCAGTTGAGTTCCTACTGCTCGCTCTTCAACATCTCTAATCCACCTTCCTGCTCCTTCATATATGTCAGGGAGGGCTGCCAGTAATCCTTCAAGATCATGGTTGGCCCATGGCACATAGCAGTCATACTGTCCCTTCATCATAATAGGACACTGTGATATTACTCAAAAGCTAATATTACTTTACTTTCCCTGTATACATTTCTGACTCTGTTGAATATCTCTAAGCTTACATTTTTCAAAATTGTGACACCTTGTCCCACTGGCCTCTCTAGCGTTTCCCAATAATGGGCCACTTCGGTGCTGAGATAAGGGATTTGCACTTGTTTAACTGACCTTCTTACTTCTATCCTGCCTGGCAAAGTCTTTCTATGCCTGTTAAAAAGGTT
This sequence comes from Xyrauchen texanus, assembly GCF_025860055.1. NCBI lineage: Eukaryota > Metazoa > Chordata > Actinopteri > Cypriniformes > Catostomidae > Xyrauchen > Xyrauchen texanus. The sequence goes on along the minus strand of NC_068281.1, from coordinate 45,910,447 downwards.
CCAAGGTACAAGTTCTCCATTGTGACTTCCAACCAATCTACAAAAGGCCATTCTTGTTCTAATTCTGGTAAATTTACTATCCTAATCAAACCTCTCAACAGTGCCTTCTTTTTATCTAGTGTCAATTGTCTTTTCTGTCCCGTGTAATCTACATACTCTGTTTCCCTCCAAAAATGATCACGTATGCCCTTTGACTCTATCAATGTCTTTTCCAATTTTCGTTCCCACTCTTCAGGTCCCCGTCGGTCTTCGCATCTCACAAATTTCATGGGTCTCTGCATTTTCTCTTTAGTTTTGTTCACTGTAAATGGAAAACATTTTCCTTCTTTTTATTCCCCAATTAATCTATTTCTTTTCTATCCCAATCTCCCCCTCCCCTCACTCACAGTGCCGGCCATTCAGCCACCCAGTGAGTGAAGGCAGGTCCGGGAGACAGAGGATCAGGTGTTTTCACATCTTTTTCTACAATTATTTTCTTCATTTTAGTTTCCCAATTTACCCTTACTTTTAGTTCATGTTACTTGCTTGGTGCACCTGATTCTCTGTATTATTCTGCGCTTGCACACAACACATCATCAGCACTGTGACCATGCATTTGAGAAAACACATAGACAATGCGGTTAGTAGTATGAAAGCACATGCACCAACAACATAGTTAGTTATACACATTATTCATTATCTCAAACATGCACATAGTTCAACAATTCCCCGTTTTCTGCACAGTCCGGGTTCCATCAAACACTGCAATAAATAACTTAATCTAACACCTGGAGGAATTTTGCGTGAATTTTCACTTCTCCACCCGTGTTAGGATTTTCACCTGTACAGGATTTTCAGCCACTCTTCTGGCAAAACCTTGAATAAATGCACCTAACCGGGAATTTTCACGCGCCGTCGCTTCTCGACTCACCCCCAGGCTTTTTCTACCTTCTTTAATATACTAACTTAAACAACCCCACCCCCCATTTTTGAAATCTGGAACTCTCTCTATTTTAGCCAATTAGTTCGAATTATCCTATGTTCGGACTGGCAAAAGTCTTAGGGAAGCCACTTACTGGGACCCGCTACCACAGATCACACAAAAACACCTTAAGCAAAGATGCTTACCTCAGTTTCTGGCGCCGGTGTTTCTGTGCGATTCGTGCAAGCCGTCCCACCAGCGACCTCTGCCCCCTTGACCTCAATGCCAGCCCCACAAGTTGGGCGCCAACGATATGTCGTGGAATATTGCGAAGAGTTTCTCTAAGTTGAAGAAAACTTTCAGAGTCTTGAGTTCCAGATGCCAAAGTTGTAGTTTATTGATCACCAACAAACAAGAGACCAATCAGCTGAATGTTCTGACTCTATCCTCCTGAGTTCTCAGTTATATACCTTTTTGTTATCTTCTTGCCCATTATCTCTGACCAATAGAATAATTGCTCTTGTCTCTTTCCTTCGCCACCAATATGTTCTATTTTCCTCACTAATTAAATATTGGTGGAAAATCCCTCATCTAATTATTTTAAAAAAAACATACATCAACTGGTAACTCCACTTATTTTTGACATAAGTCATAGTTCATGATAAAAGTTCATCAATTTTAGAAACACCTGTGTATGATACAAACAGCCATGTCCCCATCACATACCTTTTACCTTTGCCCTACATTTCAGTGTACCCTCATAATGAGGCGGCCTTGTTTGTTCATACACAGTATCATTTGATTAATGAAAGAAAATACAAGCTCCAAAGATATTTAACTCAACAGGGTAAAACACCATGCCAGAAACATATCATATAAGAGATATCTAACTTATTAAAAGTGTTTTCGTAAGAAGTGCATCCTGTATTTTAATGAGATACACCATATATTTTAGAGATACATGTCAGCATAAAGGAAATACACCAAAGATATATGTCAGAATACTACTAATTAACAGAAACAGCAAAACACCAGCTGCAAGAATACAAGACACCATTCATATAATAACTGATTAAAGAAGTACATCCTGTATTTCAAGGTTGTATACCATTCTTTGTGTTCTCTGCAGCATCAACACTTTTAGTAACCTCATATGCTCTCTCCTGGCTCACACAAAGGCCTAGAAACTCATATAAGTATTTTGATATCTAAGAATGATTATTATACCATCTAAAAAATGATTATTCTACAATATTATGCGAATGGAAATGCCTCGTTGATGAGAGAGGTCAACAGAGAAAGGCCAGACTGGTTTAAACTGACAAAGTCCACTGTAACTCAGATAACAGCTCTGTACAATTGTGTTGAGAAGAATATAATCTCAGAATGCTGTTCTGATATGCGGGTTGGTGCTCTTTTGGCGGCACAATGGGAACCTACAAAATATTAGGCTGGTGGTTTTAATGTTGAGGCTGATCGGTGTGTAACATATATGTATTTGTATATGCTATTTTGTCTTATGCATTTTTATACTCTATATTTTCTATTCACTTATTTGTATTCTCCTTTTGTATTGTTTGTGCACTGGAAGGTTCTGTCACCAAGACAAATTACTTGTATGTGTAAGCATACTTGGCATTAAAGGTGATTCTGATTTATTCTCGAACTCCTGTTGTAGTAGCCACGTTAAGCGTTTCCCCACAAGAAACAGTTCAGATGTTTAAATGCTTTATTTATCACAACAAATCACGTACTGAATAACAAACACAAGAAAAGCGGTTCAGAATGTCCCCTCCGCGTTGCTGTTGTATGACGTCACGTAAACATGGCGGCGCTATGAGAGATTTGCAGAAGTCTGATAAACATTCACTTTTAAACAAATAAATGGAGCAACGAGTGAAATAAATGCACTAAAGTTTCCATATTAGCTGATTTTTAACACACGTTTGCAGGGACCATAAACCTACAAAAACTTCTGGCATTGTTGTTTGTTTGTTTGTTTGTTTGTTTGTTTCTATATTATTCGAGGATAGGATTCATGTTTATAAATGTCGTAAATATTCTCATCATCCTAAACGAAGACTTGTTTGAACACGAACAGGAATAACTCCAGGTGTTTCAACTGAGATCTGCAGGATAAAACATTGTAAAATGATGTTTATTAAAGAAGAGAGTGAGGACATGAGTTATCCAGAATCATGCAGTTCAAATGTCATGAAAAATGAAGATACTGAGGAACAAAGAGGTTGGTGTCCATACTTCATTATTTATTATTGTCTTGTTCACGAAGATAAAGTAATAAAGCAGGAGGTCATTAATCACTTCACCATTGGGATTGAAAGCGTAATGCTGTTTCCACTTGCATCAAAGAAAGCTGCTGTCAATCCTGGTGCACATTTTAGCTTTTTAAAAATTTTAAAATGTCACATTGTATCCATTAATATGATGTCATGAAATTGCATTTATAATAATGATGCACTGTTTGAACTTTCATACATTTGTTTGATACAAAATATTCTCAAGGATGAAACCTAATAATGAAAATAGAATTTCGCATATAACATTTAATTGTTCCTGTATCAAAAGTACTATATGTATGACTGCCTGACTGATTGCACCTTTGAATATTTATATATGTGCACATTTATTACACTTACAACATTACTACTTTTTGCTTCATGTTGGTTTATATGCATCATTTGTATGATTTACAAGTACTAAAATGGTACTGTGCCTTTAAGAGGACTGGCAGCGGTTCAGAGCAAATGTTACGGTTGAATGAGCGGACGGCACATTACATAATGAGAAGTTGCATGTTTGATTTGACCTCATCCGTGCAATGTGTGATTAAAATTAATGTTTCTTTTTTACTTTTTGATCAGCAACTGGCTGTAAATAATAGAAAGGTTGTTAAGAGAGACATTATAAAATGCAAATGGAGTGCATGGTTCTCATCTTTGGACACACGTTACACGGTACCAATCAAATAAAATCTGGCTTGCAAAACGGGCCTCATTCATGAAACAAATTTGTGTAAATCCGTTGGTATGATGAAACTGAAAGTCCTGGGAAGTGTTTTGGTGCCTCTTTGTGTTGGTACGACAAGGCGATGTTCCTTACCCTACCGTAGTCTTCTGGTGGGCGTGTAGTTCTGCAGAAATTTTAGGTATGCTGTAGCAGACCAAGTGACTGTTTTGTATGCCAGCATCAGAGCCTTGAATTTAATACGTGCATCAACCGGCAGCCAGTGAAGAGAGACAAAGAGTGGTGCAACATGCACTCTCTTTGGTTCATTAAAGACCAGACATGCTGCTGCATTCTGGATCATTTGCAGAGGTCTAATAGCACATGCAGGGAGGCCTGCAATAAGAGTATTAAAAGTTCTATGGGGCGTGGCGCCTTGTCAGTGTCCTTGCTCAGTGGACTCACACATGAAGACTCACTGGTCTTTACACAAAATGTCTTCACACGAGGAGGGCTTTACATGAGGGCTACCGCTTCTGTGTCAGCATTCAGTTAACTATACATGATTTTTAATTAGCCGTTCAATGGAAAAAAGCAGGCCACGCCTTAATGCTATTTAGCACAACAAAGCTAGTCATGCGGTCAACCGATACTCGTACTCGAAGGGTTGTACGAGGTGCCAAGCGTGGGAACATACGTGACTTCTGTACACAGCAAATAAATTATACTGCACTTAAGCAATAAATAATACTCTAAAACAATGAAGCACTGTTTACAGACACTAAAACAATGATAGTTTTACACACACTAGATAATCAACTCAAAATCTAGCAGCGAATACTAAGTCAAAACATTATAGCGCACACACACCATGACACACGTTTAAGCTACACGAGTTCAAGACAGTAAACAAACAGCACCGATCTAGCAATGAATACCACTCTTTAACAATGTTAAAACAATTAAATTATTACACTTGCATACAACTGCAGACTCCTGTAGATAGATCGCTTCTCCTGAATGACTATGAATCTAACGGTTTTGACTAATTATGAGAAAAACAGGATGTGAAAAGCACTTAATTGAAAATGTTTCTTTGATGCTTGTGATTATTTCTTCAAAGTATAGTTTATTCCCAATGCTGCTTCATTCATTTAATATAGTTTTTCCAGCAGAAGTGCTTGGCATGGCTTATGGGGTGAAAAGGTCATGGAAAGACAGTTTGTGTTGGACAGTTTCTTCAATTGAAATGAGTGCTACAATTTAAGTTTCATAATTCAGTAGATGCATTGATAAATTGCATTCAGTTGATACGTATGGTCAATATTCATGCTGTTAAACCCATAAATATACATATTGCGGGCAGGTGCATACAATGGGGGTAAAAAACGAAAGCCTGCACAGTCATAGCTTGCAAATTTGGATACGTTTAAACAGTGTTTCAGTAAGGTTAATGATGGTGGACATCATCCTGCCGACGTGAACTGAAAATGTTTTATACTAGAAAAGCCTCATGTCAAACCATTTTTATTGCCCTCTTGGACTGTTTGATTCACAATAGAACCTCCGATAACAGCAAAAACATGCAATGACAGTAAGTTCATCAATTTTTGATACATTTCTGTTTGCCAAGTCAGAATTTTACTGCAAAAGGCTACTATATAAATAAACAAATATGTAGTCTGTATATGACATGGGCTAAAAAGTGAATTAGCACTCTGCCTGCTGTCATCTGCTACAAACAGATCATGAAATGCTTGTAATAGTGTTTTCAGTGTATGAGCCAAGGATCTCTAAAGGTATGAGCAGTTTTTGTCTCTTTGCCTGCACAACACCGGCTCCAAACATTCACAAGCTCTCACATTTAAAATACTGCACATTCAAATGATCTATTTATCTCATTAAATCACAGCTTTTTCTGTTAAATAATATTACTAGCACATGACGTGATTTTAATCTGTGCGCTGAATGTTTACGTAATGACATTTGTATGTCAGATGGTATCGGTTTTTGTATATGAGCATTTTTACGAGTACATGAGCATGATATCGGACCTAATCCTAAAAGGGAAACAAATAGAATAATATTAGCATAATATCATTTTAAAGCAGAGTTATAGAATATGAGAAGTGTTTTCGGTTCTGGCAGACCCAACTAAAAGCATCATAACTATGAGTTTATTTAGGTGTATAGTATGCCTGGCTGAAGAGATAAGTCTTTAGACAAAACTTAAACTGAGAGAGTGTGTCTGAGTCCCGCACACTGCTAGGAAGGCTATTCCATAGTTTAGGTGCCAAATAGGAAAATTATCTACCTCCTTTTGTGTTTTTTTTTATTTATTTTTTCTAGGTATTATATACAGGCCAGAATTTTGGGATCTAGGAGGTTGCTTAATTACTGAGGACCTAGACCATTCAAAGCTTTGCAAGTAATTAACAGAATTTTAAAATTAATCCAAAACTTAATTGATAGCCAATGATGCAACGATAAATGGGGCTGATATGATCATATTACTTGGTTTTATTCAGCACTCAAAATGCTGCATTTTGAACCAATTGAAGTATATATTTTGAACCTGCAGGATATCCTCTAGGAGTGTAATGGTTCAAAATTCTCACAGTTTGGTTTGAATCACAGTTTTAAGGTCACGGTTTCGGTATGGTTCAGTATTTGTTATATATAAAAAAAATATTACTGTCAAATCTAAAGTATAAAATGTATTTTGTTTCCTAACAAACGCTTCAAGAGATTTGCCATCACTACAAATCACAATGGTTTTACTACAGTAGCCTTCGTTTAACCATGGTATTTGTAGTAAAATCATAGTAACCACAAAATTAACATGGTTATTGTCATGGTTGCAATATTATAGTAAAATCATGGTTGCTATATGGAAACTACAGTATTACTGTTGTAAAACCATGGTTAATTGTATCAAAACTATTATTTCTGCCAAAATAATAGCAGTCATTGTTACTTCAGTCATGGCTACTAAAATATGACTTTAGTAAAACCTTGGTTACTATATGGTTACTACAGTAATTGTATCAACCTTGTATCAACCAGTAATTGTATCAACCTTGATATCTGCTAAGAAAACCAATCCTTGTTATTACAATCATGGCTACTACAATATTTCTATAGTAAAACCTTGGTTAATTTTCATTAGGGTGCTTAACTAAAAAATTAGAAATTCAGACAAGATGTGAATTCAGCATTGACACTGTCCTTCCATGCACCACAAAATGACTTCTAATTTTTCACTGTTCCATTTACGTTCCATTTTCCGAACTGCTCTCTTAAGAGTTTGAGTCTGATAAATGTACAATGGTGCAGAGCTTTTATTTTTATTTAATCAGACTATCTAGAGTTTGAGACAAGACTGTATCCAAATACAGTGTGTGATTGATTACATCAAGTCCTTCTGAACTGTTTGGCTTACTGAGAATCTGAGACAGATCTGGAAGATTATTAGTGAAGCTATTTTTAGTGGTTGAAGAGTAGTTTTACCTGATCAATAATGTGGTGTAGATTAAGCGAACTTAGCTAAGCGTAGTATACAAGAGACGAGGTAATGATCTGAGATTTCATCACTCTGTGGCAAAATTGATATATTATAAACATCAACTCCATTTGACAGAAGTAAGTCTAGCTTGTGATTTATTGCGATGAGTTGGTTCTGTAACCTTTTGTCTGAACCCAACAGAGTATAGAATATTGATGTTATATATCAACATAATAAGATGTAATATTGATTAGGTTTTTCAACTTGGAAATATACTTTAAAATATCATGAGAAAGAAGGCACCACTGAGATCAGTAAAATGGCAAAAAAAAAAGTACATTTGATATAAATACAGGACAAACCAGTTAACTGGTCCACCTTCTGGGAACAGCAAGTTTAATATTCAAAGTTTAATAATAAGTTGTATTTAAATGCATAAATATTTTTACATTTAGCTGGCTAACAGCAAAGGAAATTTAGTGCACTTTAGTGAACCTAATGGTGGCTCCAGCTCTGCAGGCACAATCTGCATTTTACTGTACAAGCTAGAAATGCCCTGCCCCTTACTGAAATGGAAAAAAATGATTGGTTAGCAAATATCCAATCGTGTCTGAAAATAGCATTCTGATTCTGAGTCGGATCTTGATAGATGGACTTTCTGTCTTGCCCGTGCCTTTGTTCCTGTCTAACTCTGTTCTGTGCATGTTTAGAGAGAATCTCTGGACACTTATTAAAACAGACACATACAATTCACTCAACAGTGCTGTGGCATCACCTCAGTAGATTGAAAAGTTATGGGTCAAAAGCCTACTCGTTACTCTGGCAGCCATACGTTGTTGTGAATTTGGTGCTCTCTCTTCCTTATTCCCTTTCATCTTAAACTACGTTACCGAAAACTACATTATCCACACATCCAAGCTCACCCACACCCATACCCATAGTTACAAGTTTAAGTCTATAAGTAGACCCCATTTCCTTCCTTTGTTCTTTTGGTTTGGTGAGGTGTGAGTGCGATGGGTGAGCCACCATTGAGTCCTTTGTGTCCATTTCTTTAAATTCCTTGCATTTGTCCATTATACATTTGCCAGATGGAGGGCTCGTCGGTGAGCGCCTGGTGGCCGGGCTTGTCACGGAGCCCAGCCGGGCACAGCCCGAAGAAGCAACGTGGAACCCCCCTCTACATCCCTTGGGCCCACCACCCATTGGAGGAACCGCAGGAGTCGGGTGCGCTGCCATATGGGCGGCAGTGAAGGCCGTGGGCCTTGACGGACCAGACCCGGGCAGCAAAGGCTTGCTCTGGGGACGTGGAATGTCACCTCACTGGGGGGGAAGGAGCCGGAACTAGTGAGGGAGGTGGAGCGTTACCAGTTGGATCTGGTGGGGCTTACATCGACGCACAGTTTTGGCTCTGGATCCGTACTCCTGGATAGGGGATGGACTCTATTCTTCTCTGGAGTTTCCCAGGGTGTGAGGCGACGGGCGGTGTGGGGATACTCACGAGTCCCCGGCTGAGCACCACTACGTTGGAGTTTACCCGGTGGACCGAGAGGGTCGCCTCCCTACGCCTCACGGGTTGTGGGGAAAACTCTGACTGTTGTCTGTGCATATGCACCGAACAGCAGTTCAGAGTATTCGGCCTTCTTGGAGACCCTGAATGGAGTCCTGAATAGGGCCCCAGTAGGGGACTCCATAGTGATGCTGGGTGACTTCAACGCACACGTGGGAAATTACAGGGACACCTGGAAAGGCGTGATTGGGAGGAACGGCCTCCCTGATCTGAACTCAATTGGATGTTTGTTATTGGATTTCTGTGCTAGTCATGGATTATCTATAACAAACACCATGTTCGAACATAAGGATGCTCATAAGTGTACGTGGTACCAGAGCACCCTAGGCCAAAGGTCGATGATCGATTTTGTAATCGTGTCGTCGGATCTGAGGCCATATGTTTTGGACACTCGGGTAAAGAGAGGGGCAGAGCTGTCAACCGATCACCATCTGGTGGTGAGTTGGGTCAGGGGGTGGGGAAAGACTCTGGACAGACCTGGGAAGCCCAAGCGAGTAGTGCGGGTGAACTGGGAACGTTTGGAGGAGGTCCCTGTCCGCGAGATCTTCAACTCACACCTCCGGCGGAGCTTTTCAGGCATCCCTGTGGATGTTGGGGACATTGAACCGGAGTGGGCAATGTTCAAAGCTTCCATTGCCGAAGCCGCGGTGGAGAGCTGCAGCCTCAAGGTTTTTGGTGCCGCAAGGGGTGGTAACCCTCGAACACCGTGGTGGACACTGGTGGTCAGGGAAGCCGTCCGACTGAAGAAAGAGGCCTTCCGGGATTTGTTGTCCCGGAGGTCTCCGGAGGCAGTTGCAAGGTACCGACAGGCCCGAAGGGCTGCGGCCTCGGCCGTGAGGGAGGCAAAGCAGTGGGTGTGGGAAAAGTTCGGAGAAGCCATGTAGAAGGACTTTCAGTCCGCACCAAAGTGCTTCTGGAAAACCGTCCGCCACCTTAGGAGGGGGAAACGGGGAACCATTCAAGCTGTATACAGCAAAGATGGGATGCTGTTGACCTCAACCGAGGAGGTTATTGGGCGGTGGAAGGAACACTTTGAAGAACTCCTAAATCCCAACACGCCCTCTATGGTAGAGGCAGAGCCGGAGGATGATGGGGGATCAGATTCTATTTCCCTGGGGGAGGTCACTGAGGGAGTCAAACAACTCCGCAGTGGCAAAGCCCCGGGGATTGATGAGATCCGACCAGAAATGCTGAAAGCTCTGTATGTGGAGGGGGTGTCATGGATGACACGCCTCTTCAACATTGCGTGGAAATCTGGGACAGTGCCTAAGGAGTGGCAGAACGGGGTGGTGGTTCCGCTCTTCAAAAAGGGGGATCAGAGAGTGTGTGCCAACTACAGGGGTATCACACTTCTCAGCCTCCCTGGTAAAGCTTACTCCAAGGTGCTGGAGAGGAGGGTTCGGCCGATTGTCGAACCTCAGATTGAAGAGGAACAATGCGGTTTTCGTCCTGGCCGTGGAACGACGGACCAGATCTTTACTCTCGCAAGGATCCTGGAGGGGGCCTGGGAGTATGCCCATCCGGTCTACATGTGTTTTGTGGATCTGGAGAAGGCGTATGACCGGGTCCCCCGGGAGAGACTGTGGGAAGTGCTGCGGGAGTACGGGGTGGGGGGGTCCTTTCTTAGGGCGATCCAGTCCCTGTACGTCCAAAGTGAGGGCTGTGTCCGGGTCCTCGGCACAAAGTCGAGTTCATTCCATGTGGGGGTTGGTCTCCGCCAAGGCTGCGCTTTGTCACAAAAATCCTGTTTATCACAAAAATCCTCTGTTTATCCTCTGTTTAAAATCACTGTTTATCACAAAAATCCTGTTTGTGATATTCATGGACAGGATATCGAGGCGTAGTCGGGGTGGGGAAGGTGTGCGGTTCGGTGGGCTGGGGATCTCATCGCTGCTTTTTGCAGATGATGTTGTCTTCATGTCATCATCGGTCCGTGACCTTCAGCTCTCACTGGATCGCTTGGCAGTCGAGTGTGAAGCAGCTGGGATGAGGATTAGCACCTCTAAATCTGAGGCCATGGTTCTCAGCAGGAAACCGATGGAGTGCGTACTCCAGGTAGGGAATGAGGTTTTGCCCCAAGTGAAGGAGTTCAAGTACCTCGGGGTCTTGTTCACGAGTGAGGGGACAATGGAGCGGGAGGTTGGCCGGAGAGTCGGGGCAGCAGGGGCGGTATTGCACTCGCTCTATCGCACCGTTGTCACGAAAAGAGAGCTGAGCCGAAAGGCAAAGCTCTCGATCTACCGGTCAGTTTTTGTTCCTACCCTCACCTATGGTCATGAAGGTTGGGTCATGACCGAAAGAACTAGGTCGCGAGTACAAGCGGCCGAAATGGGCTTCCTCAGAAGGGTGGCGGGCTTCTCCCTTAGAGATAGGGTGAGGAGCTCAGTCATCCGTGAGGAGCTCGGAGTAGAGCCGCTGCTCCTTTGCTATGAAAGGAGTCAGTTGAGGTGGTTTGGGCATCTGGTAAGGATGCCCCCTGGCCGCCTCCCTAGGGAGGTGTTTCAGGCACGTCCAGCTGGGAGGAGGCCTCGGGGAAGACCCAGGACTAGGTGGAGAGATTACATCTCCACACTGGCCTGGGAACGCCTCGGGGTCGCCCAGTCAGAGCTGGTTAATGTGGCTCGGGATAGGGAAGTTTGGGGCCCCCTGCTGGAGCAGCTGCCCCCGCGACCCGACTTCGGATAAGCGGTTGAAGATGGATGGATGGATGGATAGTTGCTATACAGAAGAAATGTTTGTATGCAAAAAATCTTGAGCTCAAAATTGACCTTTGACCCTTGTTTGGCAGTTAATGTACTCTGCCTTTGTATCATGTGCCAAAAATCAGGAGTCATGCAAAGGCAAAAGGCCGTAACTGACATATAATCAATATTTACTTGCTGTTCACCATACTTACATCCATTATAAGAACACCTAACCAAGGTCTAGTCATCATGGTATTTGTTTTAAATTATATAGAAGACCTTTGGTTGTTCCTATTTAGTGCTATAATGATCAGGATAGTGCGGCAACACTAACACAGTTAAACAGTATAACAGATAAGTTACTTTGCAGTACAGTATGTACAGTATGGATAAATACAATACATATTTTCACAATAAAGATAATTTAATTATAATTTAATACAAAGGTATATGTATTTAAATGCAAGATATAGAGTAATAATTAATTAAACATTAGACCAATACATTAGAGATTAGAGACTGCTCATTCCAAGTTTTTTACTGCGCCTAAATAAAATCTTACTGAAAGCTAATTTTTTGAGATATCAACCTAAAATTTGGAACACAACTTGTCCATAGGTATATATGACAAAGCATTCTTGAAATACAACCATTTAAGTTTGGATAGTGATTTTCATGTCTATGCGAAAAAGGGGAGGGGTGACAGTTAAAGGGTTAAACTTTGAAGTCCAAACTGCTCAAGATGCTCAGTCAACGAACTTGACTTGGATTACTACTTTTTAATTCTGAGATAATATAGACAGAGTATACCGAAAAAAAGTTGGAATTACTTTTACTCTTTAGGTTAGCCTACTTTGTACGGACGTTAGCGATAACGAGCTGTAAAATCTGACGTGAACACCTGCAAGAAGGAAATATGGCTCAAACACGTATGGATTATTGTGGATACAGCAGATGACGTGCATTGCTATGGATTATATCTTCTATGGTTATATCGGATTGCATGGAAAGGTAGGATGCCTCTGTATTTAATATTTGGTTTTCAGCATCTGATGTGAGGCGAGTGTCAGCGTCAACGTTAGCGCTAATTTACGTGACACCGATTAAATTTAGCAAGCTCCGGGCTGTCACTGACATTGACAGATCTGAACCATCACCCTATCACATCGCTATCACAGAGTAATAATACAAACAAGCAGTCGGCAGTCTACACTTTATTTCAAAGATGTGTGCGTGTGTATGTTACGCGGTTTGGTGACAATAAAGAGCGGTAATCTTTGACAGTATGACAAAGCCAGAGTACAGTAACATCACAGCGGCACCGTAACATCTCTCTTGATGCCCGGCGAAACAAAGTCAGAACACCTTAAACTCAAATTCAGCGTGCCGGAACAAAGGCTAAGAGCCGTAACAACTGTTACGGCGTTCTGCTGTGGTTTCTCGTATGGTTTTGAATGTTACGGTTGTCATAGCCCTTTAATTTCTCGTTAAAACAATCAAATTGACTCACGATATTTATTCACATGATAAAGGAGGTCTTGAATACCCCAAAAATGACATTAACTCATTTTTGACCAAACATGATGTTACGGCGTTTTGCCTTTGTAGGGCAGTACTGCTCAAGTGATCAAAACAGCCAATTTGCATCCTGTGATAAATGTGACTACCCTCAAAAAAGTTTTGCATAATATCGATACGTAAGCAGCTGCATTGGAAAGGAGAACGTATCAATATATTTGTGTATCGATCATTTGAACACAGCCCTATCATTTGCTAGAAACCATGCATTAAAAAAATTATATATTGTTGTGTAAAAGTGATGCAGGTGTATCCACATATGTTTGTTCAATTTGACAACAGAAAAAGAGCTTTTGCTCTTGTTTAGTGTGTATTTTAGTTTGGTATCTATTTTTTATTTCCCACTTGAATGAGTGACATATTGTATTGACAAATGCCTTATTTGACCCCTGTAGCTTTCTGATATAATATTTGGGGTCAATTTAATTTCCTTAATTTTAATATTTGTCCTTTGAATTGAACAGCGACCGATTTTTGTTTTCATTTTAGAGCTGATGGACGTGAAAGAAGAAAGTCAAGAACTGAAGGATGTGAAGGAGGAGGAGCACCATCCGTGTCAGGCACTTTATAGTTTCAAAACTGGACAAAACTCTTTTAGTGGCTCACAGACTAAAAATCATTTCTCACAAATAAGAACACTAAGAACTAGAGCCAAAAAATCTTTCTCCTGCCATCAGTGTGAGACAACTTTCACACAGGAAAGTCACCTTCAGAGTCACATAAGAAGTCACACTGGAGAGAAGCCTTTCTCCTGCCATCAATGTGGGAATACTTTTACACGAAATGCAAGTCTTACTACACACATGAGAATTCACACTGGAGAGAAGCCTTTTTCCTGCAATCAGTGTGGGAGTACTTTTACACGTAATGCAAGTCTTACTACGCATATGAGAATTCACACTGGAGAGAAGCCTTTCAAATGCCATCAGTGTGGGAAGCGTTTCACACAAGCTTCTATTCTCAAAAGTCATTTGTTCTTGCACTCTAGAGTAAAGTCATATAGCTGTGATCAATGGGGCAAAATATTTTCTTCAAGGTCAGTCTTACAAACACACTGGAAAATTCATCCAAATGAAAAGCCTTAATTGTGTTCTCTTTGTGGAGAGAGTTTATCAGTTCTGCAGAATTTTAAAGACCACCAGATAAAACATAATGATGTGAGAGCTTATGTGTGCTCTGAGTGTGGGAAGGCCTTTTACCGACCTTGTGACTTAGAACAGCACCAGAGAATTCATACTGGAGAAAAACCTTACAAGTGTTCGTATTGTGAAAAGAGATTTTCTGGTTCAAGAAACCTGAAAAACACATGAGAGAATGCATAGTAAAGAGAGGCCATACCACTGCACTTCATGTGGGAAAAGTTTTGTTCGGTTGGAAAACCTGAAATCACATGAGCGAGTGCATACTAGAGAGAGGCTGTACCATTGCACATCATGTGGAAAGAGTTTTATTAGGTCAGGAAACCTTAAATCACATGAGCGAGTACATACCGAAGAGAAACCATAACACTGCACTTCCTGGTAAAGGGTTTCAGCCAATCATGCTCTCTACTGACTCATAAAAACAATCATTGTCCATTGTAGTCACATTGAGCAAAGTTTATTTTTATTTGCCTAGAAAATAGTATGACATTTATTTCAAGTATGGACTTTCTCTCAAAAGAACAATTACAATTAAAACTGAAAGAATTTCAGTTTGTAATTTAGTATATGCATCACCAAAAATAAACAATGTTTTCCAAAAAAAAGCTTTCTGTATTTAAATGTGTCTGTGGAGTAATACCTTAAAACGAGTAAATAAAATGAACTAAAACATTTTAACATTTATAACAATCTTTCGGGGGGCTACTATCTCAATTCTTACCTCCTAGTTTTATTCAAATGGAATAGTTTTTAAATTATAGAGGCTAATTATGGTATTCTCTTCAGTCACTTGTTTCTCAGCAAGTCGTGGGGCAACATGTGCTGAATTACATTGATGTTGTTGTTCTTGGCAGACAACTTTTAACAAATACTTCAACATGTAGTTAAAAGGGCAGTTCATCTCCAGCAAGACATCAACTCCTATTTTTCGAACCCTTAGCCCTGCCCACTGGTGCTCAGACAGTCAGTCACGGGTGAAGAGGAGAGATTGACCTGTTATGGCCATGGGAGAGTCATTCAAAGGGGACTAACACAGGACTAACCTGCATGTGCCTATATGGATTTAAATGTTTTTTTTTATACTAGATGAACAGCTTTGGCCATTATCATGCATCTCACTCCTCTTTTAAAAGATGCAATGACAAGTTCAATCTAATTTCCTGCGAAGTCACATAGTCATGAATATGTTTTAGTCAATATTTTGATCTTTTACCTTTAAAATGGATGTCCACCAACCATGAATTTTTGATAATGTAAATACATTGTATGAGGGACAATCCCATCTCCAATATATTTAAATGATCAAAAATATATGGATGGTGGACATATTTTTTAAGGTCCAATAGATTGAGAATTGGACTGTGCAAATGTGCTAAAATCTCAGACAGTTTATTTTTTTCAGTTTTCTCCAATCTTCTTGATATTCAAAACATGAACAGGGACGGTCAAGGCAAGCACAGGAGTTCAGCTCTCTAAGTGGTCCCAATGCTGAGATATGGAGATCCCATCTGCAATGTATACAATATTATATATATATTTATATATATATAGGAGTATACAATAAGGTTGGTGGACATTTGACTTATACACATTTTATTAGTCTTGACATTCAACTTGATTGATTAAACCATGTGTATGGCACTCAGTGTGCTCCATAGAGCCATTCTTCTAACCAACATTTAATATTTTTGTATAATTTGTTTAAAAAAGGACTGTCCATAAAGCATGTATTTGGTTGCCATTTCATACATTGCATCTGGGATATTCCTGAATGACTTAGAGATTTTTTAATATGAGGTTTAATATTTAATATAATTAATTGTGAATGTAACCACTTAAGGGTACTTATGCATATCAGTAGAACCCGTTTATGTAACTTATTGATATGTATAATTAGCATACAAATGTGTCCACAGACCATGTATTTGGTGGCCATTACATACATTGCAGCGGGGATCTTTCTGTGTGACAGTGAAAATACCCTTAAATGTGGTGCAAACACCTAGAGTCTTCGAATGCTTGTTCATTGAGCCCTCATGAACAATATATTGAAAAAAAAAATTGATCAGTGAAGGACAAGTACTTTAAAAAAATCAGGAAAAATATTCTAGAAAAATAACTTTACTTTTCACTTAAAAGTCTGCCAATTTAGCACTTAAACTCATTCAGACTTCAAACTTTGCACACTGTCTAGAGGAACCCTGAGAAGATATAGATTTCAAATTGGAGTGGTTTCCATAAACAGAGTATAGAAAAGAATGGTCAATGCTAGGCTAAAAACAAACCCTAGCCGGCCGGCTGTCCCGTCTATCCTGCTCTCAAATGTTTGCTCCCTGGACAATAAACTGGACTATATCCGACTCCAGCAGGCTACGCAGCGTGAGTTTAGAGACTGCTGCGTCTTTGTTTTCACGGAGACGTGGCTCAGCGACAGAGTTCCGGATGCCGCCATTCAGCTAGACGGGCTCGCCTCGTTTCGTGCCGACAGAAATACAGCTCTCTGCGGTAAGACTCGCGGTGGTGGCTTGTGTGTTTACATCAACACGGAATGGTGCAAGAACTCTATGCTAGTCTCTAGTTACTGTTCATCGCTGTTGGAGCTTGTGACTGTTAGATGCAGACCTTTTTATCTACCACGGTAATTCACCACTGTTTGCATAACCGGAGTTTACATTCCCCCAGCGCTAACGCTAAGGAAGCGCTCTGTGAACTGTATGGGGCTATGAGCTGAACTGCAGAACGCTCACCCCGACGGACTGTTAATTGTCGCCGGAGATTTCAACCATGCAAATCTCAAGACAGTGCTCCCTAAATTCCATCAGTATGTGGACTTTGCAACGAGAGGGCTGAACGCGCTTGATCTTGTTTACACAAACATCCCAGGCGTGTACCGGGCGGAGCCCCGCCCCACCTCGGCTACTCAGACCACATCTCTGTTATGTTAATTCCAGCATACAGACCGCTCGTCAGACGCACAAAACCGCTTCAGAAGCAGGTGAAAACCTGGCCAGCAGGAGCCATCTCTGCTCTTCAGGACTGTTTTGAGTGTACTGACTGGCACATGTTCAGGAGGCTGCAACATATGGCGATTCTACCAACTTGGAGGAATACACAGCATCAGTGACCAGCTACATCAGCAAGTGCATTGATGATGTCACTTTCTCCAAGACCATCACCACACGCTCCAACCAGAAGCCGTGGATGACTGCGGAGGTGCGCACGCTGCTGAGGTCCGAGACTCCGCCTTCAGAGCAGGCGATAAGGCAGCCCTAAGAACAGCTAGGGCCAAACTGTCACGGGCAATCAGAGAGGCAAAGCGCGCACACGCCCAGAGAATCCACAGTCACTTCCAGGACAGCGGTGACACGCGGCGCATGTGGCAGGGCATCCAGGCCATCACCAACTACAGGACAACATCAGTTGCCTGTGACAAAGATGCCTCCCTTCCAGATGCCCTGAACGACTTCTACGCTCGGTTTGAAGTGCAGAACGACGTGATGGCGAGGAAGTCC
The DNA here is from genome assembly GCF_025860055.1 of Xyrauchen texanus. Lineage (NCBI taxonomy): Eukaryota > Metazoa > Chordata > Actinopteri > Cypriniformes > Catostomidae > Xyrauchen > Xyrauchen texanus. Next base: position 45,892,594 of record NC_068281.1, on the reverse strand, counting down.
ACCCCTCCTCCCAACAACCAGGTGCTCTGTCTTACCGCGGCAGATGTGAGGAAAACTCTACGTAGAGTCAACCCACAGAAGGCTGCTGGACCAGACAACATTCCTGGCAGAGTGCTCAGAGGATGTGCAGACCAGCTAGCAGATGTTCTTACCGACATCTTCAACATCTCTCTGAGCAGCGCCGTTGTTCCAACGTGCTTCAAGGCCACCACCATCATCCCCATGCCAAAGAAGTCTTCAGTGTCCTGCCTCAACGACTACCGTCCCGTCGCACTTACACCCATCATCATGAAGTGCTTCGAGAGGCTCGTCATGAGGCAGATTAAGACCCAGCTGCCCCCTCACTAGACCCACTGCAGTTTGCGTATCGTTCAAACCGTTCAACGGACGATGCCATCACCACAACCCTCCATCTGGCCCTCACCCACCTAGACAATAAGGACTCATACGTTCGAATGCTGTTCATAGATTTCAGCTCAGCATTCAACACCATCATTCCCCAGCACCTGATTGGAAAGCTGAACCTGCTGGGCCTGGACACCTCCCTCTGCAACTGGATCCTGGACTTCCTGACTGGGAGACCTCAGTCAGTCCGGATCGGGAACAGCATCTCCACCACCACCACACTGAGCACTGGGGCCCCCAGGGCTGTGTGCTCAGTCCACTGCTGTTCACTCTGCTGACTCACGACTGTGCAGCAATGCACAGCTCGAATCACATCATCAAGTTCGCCGATGACACGACCGTGGTGGGTCTCATCAGCAAGAACAACGAATCAGCATACAGAGAGGAGGTGCAGCGGCTGACGAACTGGTGTAGAGCCAACAACCTGTCCCTGAATGTCGACAAAACAAAAGAGATGGTTGTTGACTTTAGGAGAGCACAAGGTGAACACACTCCGCTGAACATCGACGGCTCCTCTGTGGAGATCATCAAAAGCACCAAATTCCTTGGTGTTCACTTGGCGGAGAACCTCACCTGGTCCCTCAACACCAGCTCTATCACCAAGAAAGCCCAGCAGCATCTCTACTTTCTTCGAAGGCTGAGGAAAGCACATCTCCCAACCCCCATCCTCACTACATTCTATAGAGGGACTATTGAGAGCATCCTGAGCAGCTGCATCACTGCCTGGTTTGGGACTTGCACCATTTCGGACCGCAAAGCCCTGCAGAGGATAGTGAGGACAGCTGAGAAGATCATTGGGGTCTCTCTTCCCTCCATCAAAGACATTTACAAAAAACACTGTATCCGCAAAGCAACCAGCATTGTGGACGACCCCACATACCCCTCACACAAACTCTTTACCCTCCTCCCGTCTGGCAAGAGGTACCGAAGCATTCGGGCCCTCACGGCCAGACTGTGTAACAGCTTCTTCCCCCAAGCCATTAGACTCCTCAATACTCAGAGACTGGTTTGACACACACGTGTCCTGAGTTGCACTTTAATTACTGTCACTTTATAACTGTCTGCTACCTCAAAAACTGCTATGTGCATAGAACATTATCTCATAGTATGTTATGTTTACATTTTTAGAAACTGTCATCTTTTTGAACTACTGAGTACTGGTCGGCGCTGCACTGTCTATTGTCCTGTTCATTGTCAGTAATTTGTTGTACTGTCCTGTACTTTTTGCACATGTTTGCACGTGCACTTTATATAGGTATATGTAGTTTTTTTTATATAGGTATTTTATTTCGTTGTGTTGTCTCATGTGGTCCTGTGTTGGTCCTTTGTTGTTTTTATGTAGCACCATGGTCCTGGAGGAACGTTGTCTCGTTTTGCTGTGTACTGTACTAACTGTATATGGTTGAAACGACAGTAAAAACCACTTGACTTGACTTGACTTGACAAACCTCTCTTTCTTGGATTTTTTTAGTTTTGTTTAGTGAGACTGTGTTTTTTCCTTTTTTTTTATTGTTGACCAACATGCCATTCTGAGTACCATGTAAGCACCTTGGAGAAACTCAACAGCAGTGCAAAATATGAAAAGACAATGCAGAAAAGCACAGCGCATGTGGCGGAAGACAAAACTTGTAGTCCATTATAACATCTACAAAGACAGCATCCATGCTTTTAATATGGAACTAGGCAAGGCTAGACAAACTTTCTTCTCGAATATTATAAACAGCAACTTAAACAACACACGCACTCTTTTTGCGACTGTAGAGAGACTGACAAACCCCCAAGCCAGATTCCCAGTGAAATGCTTTCAGACAGCAAGTGCAGTGAGTTTGCTTCTTTCTTCTCTGAAAAATCAATAATATCAGAAAGGTGATCAGCACATCCTTGAGTTGTGCTGGGGTCAGACAAATCAAACCACAACCTGAGAAAGTAGTTACTATTTCTGATTTCAAAGAAATTGATGGCAACATTTTGGAAGAAACCGTACAGCATCTTAAAACATCAACCTGCGCCCTTGATGCACTTCCCACATTTTTTTTCAAAAGTGTGTTCAACTGTTTGGAAGCAGATCTCCTAGAAGTGATAAACTCCTCACTTCTCTCTGGGAGTTTTCCAAACTCCCTGAAAACTGCAGTTGTCAAGCCCCTCTTGAAAAAGAGCAATCTGGATAAGACCAAATTAAGCAACTATAAACCGATCTCAAATCTTCCTTTCATAGGCAAGATCATTGAAAAAGTTGTCTTCAATCAGCTGAACAAATTCTTGAAGTCAAATGGATACTTTGACAATTTTCAATCTGGTTTCCGATCGCATCACAGCACAGAGACAAGCTCAAAAAGATAATAAGCGATATTCAGCTTAAATACTGATACAGGCAAATTATCAGTACTGGTACTACTCGACCTCAAGTGCTGCATTTGACACTGTTGATCACAACATACTTCTTGACAGGCTGGAAAACTGGGTGGGGCTTTCTGGGATGGTCCTAAAATGGTTCAGGTCATACTTAGAAGGGAGAGGTTATTATGTGAGTATAGGAGACCATAAGTCTGAGTGGACATCCATGACATGCGGAGTCCCTCAAGGCTCAATTCTTGCGCCACTCCTGTTCAAACTGTATATGCTCCCAATGAGCCAAATAATGAGAAAGAACCAAATTGCTTACCACAGCTATGCAGACGACACACAGATCTACTTAGCCCTATTACCTAACGATTACAGCCCCATTGACTCCCTGTGCCAATGCATTGATGAATTAAACAGTTGGATGTGCCAAAACTTTCTTCAGTTAAACAAAGACAAAACTGAAGTCATTGTGTTTGGAAACAAAGATGAAGTTCTCAAGGTGAATGCATACCTTGACGCTAGGGGTCAAACAACTAAAACTCAAGTCAGGAATCTTGGGGCCAATCTCATTTCTCCCCCTTACCCCTCCCCCTTTGTCTGCATCTTCCCCTTGGCCCTCAATATCGAGTGAAGGGGGTAGGGGTAAGAACGTACTCAAAGAAATGAGACGCCACTCGATTACCGTTTGCGTCATCTTCCCTTGCCGCTATCAGGCTGCTACGTCAACAGAGGCGACAAGCGCTGACATAAACAAACGAAGATACCGTCATCTCAGGTTGTGATATCGATTGCCTGGGCTCTCTTTATCTTTGCACGCTTGTGTGCCATCAGTCGAAGACATCGTAGAAGAAGATCGTTTCTCAGACGCATACGACTGCTTATGGATCACGTCATGGTACGTATGTTTCATTCTATTTAACAGCGGTGACACCATAGCTAATCTAAATGTTAGCAACCGGCTAACGTTAGCGTACTATTCATATGTTGTTGTAGCTACGATCTGAGGAAAAGTTAGGGAAAGTTGGTCTTATATTCACACATGCAGACTTTTTTTTGCTTAAGAACTTTCTCAAAAATATGTGCAATAAAGCACATTTTTGCAAATTAGAAGCAGCTACATGATATTGACAACAAAGATGGTCAACTACTAACGTTAACTTACATTTTCCGCAATCGATAAAAATGGGCAAGTATTGTTTTAATGGCATACTTACTTGCGAATGTCCACTGAATGTCCAATGTAGAATGGTAAACAAGATAGGGACCGTCTAAAAAGTTGTACTTTTTTTTCATTGTGTGCAAACAGACAACTACATTTTAGCCAACTACAGATGTACCAGCAAATATCTTTCACATTATGTGTTCTAATGCTATTGATTGTCCTTTAGCAACGATAAAAATTACAATATAATGATTGTGTTTAGGAAACCGGCCTCACTGTACGCAAATATTTTTAGAATCAAATTACATTCATTCATCAAAGGGATTTTTTTTATTATATAAAGTCTGTAGCATGTTCCTATTGACCAGACTGACTTACTACAGGTGAAATTTTGACAATACCTCCCTTACTGTACGTACAATTGTCAAATATGTTTATGAAAAAATGACTAATTCACCTAAAGTATTTTTTGACTATTAAAGGTTTGAACATGTTTTTTTTTTGTTCCTCTAGGCCGATCGTCCACCTATGTACTGCAGAGTGGATGCGACTGTGCCCATCTTGCGCTTATGGTTTGACGAAGAGGCTGAAATAAAGCAGGACCTACGCCTGACCAGGAGAGCCATGAACAGCCTACAGAGGCTTCTAGACAGGAATCAAGATCATGGCTGGGGAAATCAACTAGAGGTCCTCATATATACCTATTGGGTGGCACACGGACTCTCCTACCGGGTGGTGGCAAATGTTTTCAATGTCCCCAAGGCAACACAGTATATCGAGTAATACACAAGGTGGCACAGAATATTTGGAACAATTTAAACAAAGCTATCTCCTTCCCACAACATGAGCTGCAAGCTGTGGGTCAAGGATTTGTGGCTCTATCAGGGACCCCTGCATTCTACAATGTTGTAGGGGCGATAGATGGCACACACATTCGGATTAAACCACCAGAACTACATAGTCTAGACTACCTTAACTACAAAGGCTTTTACTCCATCAATATGCAGGCCATATGTGATGCAGATGGAAGGTTTCTGGACATCTTCATGGGTTACCCAGGGTCAGTCCATGACACACGTGTGATGAAAAACAGCTCATTTTACACATCTGGACGTTACTCCCAGCCAGGATACATTATTTTGGGTGATGGTGGGTACCCCTGCCTCCAGACCCCTATATGCCTGCTCACACCATACAAAGAGCCAGCACGTGGACGAGTGCAGCAACGCTTCAATCACCATTATTCAAAGGCACGCAGCATAATTGAGCGGGCCTTTGGAGTAATGAAAACAAGGTGGAGGTCAACTCTCTTCCGGGCACTGGAAGTCAAACCTATCTTTGCACCTCAGGTAATTGCTAGCTGTGCATTTTTGCGCAATGTGTTCTTGGACAATGGGGAGATCCTGACGAGGATATTGCCAGGGACGATCTTGACCCCCATCCTCCCCATGAACCAATGGCACTTAACGAAGCCTCAAGGAATGCTGCACGAGACACACTGGCTGCCCAAGTTTCCGGGGATGTGCAGGCCACATGAAGAGACATGTTGCACTGTTGATTTTCCTTCAAGAGAATTATATGTAATATATTTAAGAATTTCATAGTATTTTAATATTGTTCTTCTACTGTCTTGCCCCAATTTCTAAACTGTTGGCATTCACGTGTTTGTATTGTTGTATAAATGTTATTGTCTTATTGCAAATAATTATTATTGCATTTATTATATTATTTATTTATATTTATTATAAATATTTATTTTATAGCATTTATTTATCTTATTGCATTTTTTTAACAATAGCCTGAGAACTGAAAGGAAGTTTTTAATTATGAGTAGACATGTTCTTACCTTGGTATTCTTTTTTGGTGTGGTGTAGTGGGATTTATGCAATTGTTTGCAATAAATCTTTTAAAACACACTACATATGTTGACTATGCTTCGTATTACTGTAGAATTTATCCACATCTAGAAAAGCCTTTTTATAAGAACAACATTTATTGCTCAGCAGTAAATATTAAAACATATGTAAATATAACAATACATATTCAAATATATATATATAAATGATATAAACTCTTAAGACAAATATATTTCATTAATATGTAAACAGTTGTGCAATGAACAGATAATTTTTGTAAATTATATAAATTCTTAAAATAAATATATTTAAATAATTATGTAAACAGTTGTGCAATTGAACAGGTAATTATTTTCACATCTTTTCAATCATTCTTTCGAAGAGATCTAAAAACCTCTGTGACTTCGCCTCACTCTCTTCATGGCGCCTTTGCTCCTGAAGGGACTCCTCGATCAGGTACTCCAAAATAGGATTGGACCTCCTCCTAGATGTTGTGGCACTTGTTGCTGCTGAGGTACTGGTTGGCATTCTACTGGGTCCTGTGTCAGGGGTCCAGGATGCTGCTGTGGTGGAGAGCTCTGAGGTGGAGGGCTCCACAATATCCTAAAGAAACAAGGCAAATCGTGTTACTGTTTAGACATTTTCAGCAAATATCTCCTCATGAAATTTAAAGAGAATGTTTACGAATCTGATGTTAGTGGAATTCATGAAAGTACTGAATTACCTATTTTTTACAGTCTATGTGAATTACATGGTAAATGATTAGCCTCACCATGAGTATTGTGATGGGATCCTCTGCTCCTGGTTGGAATGATGCCTCCATCGCAGGCCGGGCACCCGAAACCTCATGCATGTCTCCATAGTACTGCCATGTAGCAACAGTGACCTCACCCTGGTCTGTCCCTGAGCCGGTTTTTGGAGTCCTCAATTCCTGAGACACACACACACAATAAACAACTGGCTTGTTAATACATTCATTATGCAATTGGAAATTATTTTAAACTGGACATCATATACCTTGTATTTTTGTTTTAAGTTCTCCCATTTTTTGGAAGCCTGCTGTCCAGTCACCTTGCCCTCTAAGCCAATCTCTTTCACAAATTTCCTGCATCACAACCGACAGCTCAAACATTTTGTATATTAAGCACAACACAGAAATAAAAATTCAGAAAACAGATGCAAGAATATTGAACAATGAACTCACTCCCATTGTTGTTTGGCCATTGTTTTGGACTTCATGAAGTCTTTTTCATTATCTGCCCTGAAGCGGATGAGCCGCCAAGTCTCCTCAGGTGTCCCTGAGGAAAAAGGAAAATATACGTTGACGTTATGTTCCGTAACTTGCTAGGTGAATCACATAGCATAGGTAAGCTAGCTCTACCAATATCAAACCAGTCCACCGGTAAAATCAATCAAGTAAATGTAATGTCAAGTAAATTCACTTCACACTGATTTCAACTAAAAAACATAATATGAAGTGTCATGTCAAGGATTATCAGATAGCTCAGCTCGACAAATAGCGCAACTGCTAGCTGGCAGTTAAATAGCGATTCAAAACAAAAACATTACAATTAAAACCGCTTGAACATTTTATTAAAAGTATCATAAAATTATAATATCAATTAAACTGCTGAAAATACTTACATTTGTGCGACTCAGTTCGCCGTTCAGCCATGAAAAAAGTTTGATGCCGGCACTATTGAGAAATTCATACATTGTAACCCCTCTCTTTGAAGTGTAGTCCTCCGCAAACTTCGTTTCAAGGGCTATGTAGCCCTACGCCTTGGCCCTAGCCCTCACCTCACATGAACGCGCAAAACCGAGGGGGAGGGGTAAGGGTAAGGGGGAGAAATGAGACGCAGCCTTGGTGTGTCTCTAGAGTCAGACCTTAGTTTCAGTAGTCATGTCAAAGCAATAACTAAATCAGCATACTATCATCTGAAAAATATTGGACTCCTCACTGGCCTTCCCAAAAAGACCGTAAGACAGTTGCAGCTCAAACAGAACGCTGCTGCTGTAGTAGTTTCTTGTGCCAATTTTGTGAAAAATCACTCAGCATCTTTGGGGTTTTGATTTCAGAAGAATAGACTTTATTATCATACCATAAAGCCGAGTTGCCAGCAATGAAACCACAGCAACAACAACTGAACCGGGTTTAGTTTCACTTAAATACATCTCCTCCAACAAGGTGGGCTTACATGCATTATCTATCATGCTCTTCATTGACTCTGGTCTGACCATATTAAGAAGTAACAGAACCACCTTTGGAAGAGATCAATTCTCCCAGCGGTCATGAGAGCCCCCCCCAAGTAATGCTATTTATGTTTCTGCACACACTGTCAAATAGTCACACATATGTTGAGCACAAATTCCATCAGTCCACAGGCCTTTACACACAATAAACTGCATGTCAGACATAACTGTGGTACAAATCAACAATGTTTTCATTGATTACTCCTGATTAACTTGATAAAAATATACTACACTGCCAGGATTCTGAGCAGAACCAGAAAATATGAACATATCACACCAGTCCTCAGGTCTTTACACTGGCTCCCAGTTACATTTAGGATTGATTTTAAAATATTATTACTGGTATATAAATCACTCAATGGGCTAGGACCTCAATATATTGCAGATATGCACTGAATATAAACCCAACAGATCACTCAGATCATTAGGATCACATCAGCTAGAAATACCAAGGGTTCACTCTAAGCAAGGAGGGTCTGCTTTTAGCTATTATGCCAGCCGCAGCTGGAACCAGCTTCCAGAAGAGATCAGATGTGCTCCTACAGTAGTCACATTCAAATCCAGACTCAAAACACATCTGTTTAGCTGTGCATTTACTGAATGAGCACTGTGCCACTGTGTGTCCGACTGTTTGTACTGTATTTTATTTTATTTTAAACTGTTTCAATTATTCTTATTTTTTTTATTCGTATTTTAATCTCTTCTATGTAAAGCACTTTGAATTACCATTGTGTATGAAATGTGCTATATAAATAAACTTGCCTTGCCTAAGCATTCTGGATTCTTGTTTTTTCCTTGGGGAAACTTGTTGGGAAGGACTTTTTTTGTTGTTTTTTGTGACTGTGTAACAGAGAACCAATTGTGTTAACTCATTAAAAGTATTACTTGTTTTGAGTGCTTTTATTTGACTTGTGTTTGAATATTACTGTTTAACTATATATTCGATTCTTTAATTTTACTGCTGCCTCTTTTGTTGAATTTTAGTTTAATATCAAACCCCACCTGTCCACATCACTCAAAACCCTTTATATTAAAGGGTCAAAATGAACTCTAACTATATCACACAAATTTGCTGGGAATAAAATGCCCAAATATTTGATGTCCTGTTTGGGCCACTGGAAGGTGCACGGTTGAAAAGCTGTTACTGGGCAGTACACTGTCAGAGCCAAAGCTTCGGATTTGGACCAACTGAATCTGTACCCTGAGAATTTAGTAAAGGAATTAATAATTCTGTAGAGGCAAGGCATAGATCTAGTGGGGTCGGAACGAATAATAAAATATCATCTGTGTAAAGCAAAAGCTTATGTGCCATACTTCCCACCATCACCCCTGAAAAATCATCTTCCCTTATTATCGCAGCTGCTAATGGTTCCAGGCCAAGACAGAACAATAATGGGGAAAGAGGGCAAACCTGCCGGGTGCCCCTGTCCAGAGTAAAATAATCTGAATTGAATCCATTAGTTTGTACCTCAGCTACCGGGTGTCTATAAAGTAACTTAATCCAATAAAAGTATTTCCGAACCTGTATATTTCCAAAATTTTAGAAAGTTATTCCCATTCTACCATATCAAATGCCTGATGTTATCAGAAGAGCTGCGACCCCAAATAAACCCCACTTTATCTATATGTATAAGAGATGTCATAACTTTACTTAATCGATTAGCCTGAATTTTTGACAAAATTTTTATGTCTAGCTGAATTGGGGAAATTGGACGGTAACTCTTACACTCGCTTGGATCTTTGTCCTTTTTAAGAATCAGACTGATCCGGGCTTGTGTCATGGTTGGCGGAAGCCATCGCCAACCGGCGTCCATCTCTCTAAACTCAAAAGGTCCATGTACGCCTGCGAGAGACCCTGCGAAAACTTTCAGCTTGAGCTATATATATTATATAATTTTTTTGGAATTTTCCAAGCTGATTAAGGCACAGTTAACTTAGTGCATGTAAACTTCTGACCCACTGGAATTGGGTGAAACAATCTGTCTGTAAATAATTGTTGGAAAAATTACTCATGTCACGCACAAAGTAGATGTCCTAAATGACTTGCCAAAACTATCGTTTGCTAATATGAAATCTGTGGAGTGGTTAAAAATGTGTTTTAATGTCTTCAACCTAAGTGTATGTCAACTTCTGACTTCAACTGTATACATTTATAATATATTTAATTTAATAACATAATTTCCCCAAAATAAAGCTTTAATGTAGCTTAAATTTACCAGGTCACATTGTAAACTGTTCACAATTAAACATAGAAGTCAGACATAATATCTCAATTTTGCTGAACAGTGGATAAAACCTGGTTTCACATTACCTCAACAGGACTTTGAAACTATGATGGTTTGTTGAAACCTGCCAAGTGACATCAGTCCCACCTACTGTCTGGAACAGGTAGTGATCAACAGCTTGCTATAAATGTGAGTGAGGGCTTTTGATTTTTGCAGTGAACTGAATGCATGTGATAATCTACCACAACAAGCAGTTAATGCTTTTCATTATGGACAGATGTGCTACTGGTAAAACATTTAATTCAACATATTTAATTGGTGAATTGAAACGTGTGTGAATCTTCAAGAAAAGATCAAGGACTTGGGATAAAACAGAGCAGACACATTGAGCCCCTCAAGACACATTAAGTGTGGAGTTCTGAACATGTGGTGTAACCCTGAGAAAACTTCTTGACATTTTTGACTCAGTAATTCATAAAAATTTGTTTGAAACTTTTTTTAAATGAATGATTTAGTTGCTCATTACATTTTTAAAGTTTGACATTTTTTGTAGAAAATGCTATAAAGGTTTTTCAGAAATGTATAAAACTAAATGGGACACAATGATTCAATTTCTAAGAACTTGACACAAGTGTTTTAAACCTCGGACAACCTTATTTGTCAATGACCTGTAAGCATTAAAACAAATGTGAAACTTAAAATTGCAAGCAATTTGCAGAAGAACACTTTACTTGAGTTGTGTTTCGGCACTGCTCTTCTACGAAGATGAATCTCATGATTTGAGCTTACCTGGACATCGCCTGTGTGTGATCATGACTGATAAGCGATATCATGTTCATATTATGTTATACCGTTAAACATTTAAAACCAGAATATTACTTGCTTTGATGAAGATAAACAACACTCTTATTTACAGTGGCAAGGAGGAGGGCGGGGACGGGCCGTGATGACGCACGCCCGGCCCCTATCAGGTTAATCAAGCCGACGAGAGGGATAAAGGCCGGAGGTTCGGGAGAGAGAGAGAGCTACAGGCAGCTGCCCTGTATGTGTTCATGTTTTAATTATTGCTTTGATGCTTCATCCGGTTCTCGCCTCCTCCCTTCCATTTTACCCTGTTATATTTACATTTTTAAAATGAATGTATTTTACACTTAAAGCACTTTTCTGACACAACAGTGCTTTTACACAGAGAACAGGGAACTCTCCTAAATCTCCACCAGTTACCAGTATATTATAATATGATTATTCACGTGCTTTATGAACTATTAATGTTTTTATTGTACTACATATCAATTTAAGAGGTGATACCCGTGAAATGGCAGATACGAGTTCAATAGAAGACATTATTATGTTTATTTTAAATTGTACAGCCTCCGTTGATAATGCAGTAAAACTACAATAGTACTGTATGTCTATGCACTGCACACAATAAATCTTATTCTTAAAGCATAAAATGAAGATTCAATAATTATGGGTATAAAATATACTTTAAACATTCAATTTATTAAATTTATTTCATGATTATTTGTCAACATGTAACAGTAACTCCCCCAACGACATAGCATTGCGATCGGTTAAGACACAAGTAATGTTCAATTAATAAACTCATGACAACCAATTTAAGCTTCAGCAACCTTAGAAAACATATCCAAGCTTTACAACTTCACTAAACGGATAACAGATAAACATCCATCCGGACTGTAGCGATGCTGTCCTGAACTGTGACTGACTGAACACCTGACAGTCGGTACTTCTTTTCTGTGTTTTCAGATATGACATGATGACGCAAGGAGGAATGACATAAACAGCGATTTCTCACCAGACCCGACAGCTCAAAATACAAATAATTTGTATGGGCTTACAGTGGTAAATCAGGGTACGGTAAGGACATTTTTTGGACATTGATTTTTTTATGTACTCAAACATTACTGACAATTTGTTCTTTTTTTTAAATCCCAAAATAAACAGGCTACACCTAAAAGCCTCTTCAGATGCTTCTGTGACACATTTGAAGTGTAAAGATTGCTTGAGCATTTCTTTAAGATGTTCTACAATTTTTATCTTCATCAGGTGAAAATGTATTCGTTTAAAATAGATTTATTCACGAACTCCTGTTGTAGTAGCCACGTTAAGCGTTTTACACGACAAACGGTTCAGATTTTTAAATGCTTTATTTACCACAACAAATCACGTACTGAATAACGAACACAAGAAAATGCGGTTCAGAATGTCCCCTCCGAGATGCTGTTGTATGACGTCACGCAAACATGGCGACCCCTGGTAGATTTGCAGAGTTCTGATAAATAGTCACTTTTAAACAAATAAATGTAGCAGTGAGTAAAATAAATGCACAAAAGTTTAAATATCATATGATGTTTAACACACGTTTGCAGAGATGTTCAAAACTGTAAACGATCTTCTCTACTGATTATCATAAACCTGCAGAAACTTCTGGAATTTTTGTTTTGTTTGTTACATCATTCGATTGTCGGACAATAGACCGCCGCATGATTGAACACTGAATCAAGTAGAAATACCCAGCGCCCCACATTGAATAATACGAGCTAACTCGTATAACATTAGAGGATAAACAGTGGAGTAAATAAGTCTGTAAGTTTGGATTCTAGTTTATAAATGTCACCAAATATTCTCATCATGCTAAACGAAGACTTGTTTGAACATGAACAGGAATAACTCCAGGTGTTTCAACTGAGATCTGCGGGATAAAACATTGTAAAATGATGTTTATTAAAGAAGAGAGTGAGGACATGAGTTATCCAGAATCATGCAGTTCAAATGTCATGAAAAATGAAGATACTGAGGAACAAAGAGGTTGGTGTCCATACTTTATTATTGTCAGTTGATGGAGATTAAAGTAATAAAGCTTATAGTGACATCTATGAGTCCTTGTTGGTATTTAATTAGCAGTGGAAAAACAAACATGTTCCTGTAACACTGAGAACTTACATTAGGTAAGGATGTGTCATCAGACTCACACAAGAAATTGAAATTAAGCTAAAAGGACATAAATAATACTTGTGTATCAGTTATTGTGTGTTGTGCTGGTACTTCAGGCTGCTAGCTGTTATGCTAGCTGTCTAATAATATATATATCTTTGTTTGGAATTCCGGAGACAGGCGAATTGAAGAATCATCAAAGAATACATTTTTTACCAACATTCCTCAGCTGTACATCCAATGTCGGATTTTCAAGAAGGTTAGACTGCTACCGAGAGTTCAGAAGTGGAGTTTTAAGTTGTAGCTGCAATGTACACCCAGTGCACAGCCCCACTTTTACCTAGAATTGTGTAGAATTGTTTGACGTTGTTACTATCATGAATAGTAATCAAGTGTGGAGATGGATTTATAGTGCTCAGCTAACTTGCTATGTTTTGTTAAGGGTTTACTATTCAGCTGCGGATCTGCTTTTACCTAAAAAGTTGTAACAAAATTGTTGATCTCAAAAGTATTATATAAGTATAACAAGCTGTAATGTTATGGCCCCTATCCACAGTAGTCCACGGCTTACTCACTAACTCTCTAATTCCCCCGGTAATTTCCAACCGGGAGTAAGCCTCGGTTCTCTGTTCATAGCTTGGGCGAAAAAAGTTTGGCTACATCCATTCCAGCAAAAGATAACAAACTTAGATGAAATTTGTTTCTTTTACTTGAAGCTTTATTAGGTTCACAATAATCAATAGTGTACTTGTAAGAAAGCTACAAAATTCAAATTTACCACTGTGAAACGTCATGCTCAAGTCATGCTTGCAAAGGTGGTTCGGGTCAATCAGCTTGTTCTTCCAAATTTTCATTATCGGACTCCTGCTCGAACTGGTATGGCAAAACTGATGCCATCGTTACCGTAGTACAATAGTTTTTACAACTGCTCAGGATGCCTGAAACTTGGTTACGGTAAGGGGCGTTACATTTACGACTCACACTCTAAGCGATTGACCAATAATAACAGACTAGGCCAGCTGACCAATCAGAGCAGACTGTGCTTTTCAGAAAGGGGGGCTTTAACGTGACAGGAGCTTCAACAGGGCGTTTCAGCCAGAGGGTGAAAAGAGGGGCTGGAGCAATATACAGTATATGTTTTTTGAACACTTTAAGCATGTAAACCTATTCTAGTAAACCCTCAAAAATGTATTACCTGTAAAGTAGTATTATTTGCGCTCTTTAAAACTTTTTTACCTCTAAAGAAAACAATAGTAGGCTAATTTTTGAAACATGTATAAAACAGTGTATACACCTTTCACTATTAGTGTGGAACTGAGAAAAATGTTTTTAAAGTTTAAATAAAGTTTTTTAGTTGTCCAGCCAAATGTATAAAAGGTAGGACACTGGAAATCTGGCAATTAGATGTTTTAGTAATTAAAATTATCTACATAAAAAAAAATATTGAGCTCAAACTTGACTTTTGACCCCTATTTTGAAGTTACTGTACTCTTTATTTTGGATGATTTACAATTACTTATAGCCATGTACTTATTGCTATCCTGTGCTTTGGTTGTATTCTGATGGCATTTTTAATACATTAGACATGACACATACCTACATAGCGGTAAAGATTAACTTCAATTGGTGTGCAGCAAAACTAACAGGTTGACTGCAGATACGTGACACTGAATTATATGAATAAATACAAGATAAGCATATACACAACAATTTAATTAACAATGGAATGCAAAAATATAACATATAATTTACAAATTTAATTTAAATTTAATTAAATGCATGAGATTGGAATAAGAGATTAAAAATCATGAACAAGTTAGTGAACTTGGAATCCTGTTAATTTCTTGTTGTTTCGTGATGTTCTTACTTGTCATCCTCCACAACATTGCTCACAGACAGTGAACACCAGAAAGCCCTCCTGTTTGGGGGCATAAAAGGACATAGATTTTTTGATGATGTCCTTCTTCTTTGCCCCTTTAATCCCCCGGTCATGTGGTCTCAGGAGAGAGGGTACGTTCAGCACAAACTTTGCTCGGAGGAATTGCAACTCAGTAAAGTGAGCATCTGCATTGGTTTGTTTGAAGAACAGGCTCCTGGAGCCACGTCACAGCTGAATCACTAACATCTTGCCAGACTTTGGTGCCTTTTTGGTCTTAACACTGGAGTGGCCATCCTTCCAATTCAGCACATTAGCATTCTTCATTTCAACCACTTCCACCTTCCTGGAATTTGAGCTTGACACAACACTCACAAAATCATACACCACTCCTCCAGGACGATTTCTCATCTACTGCTCGACACCATGGTGAAAACTGTCAGCACTCATGAAAGTGTGTCCCTTCTCAAAGTATTTTAGAGTGATATCCTCCATAGAGGTGGTATGACCATTAACAAGGCAGACCAGGGAGGACAGAACAGAACAGTTGTCCACCCAGAAGATGCTGTGCCATATGTCCCTTTCTTTCTTTAGTGCAGTCACATAGGCCGAGGTGATCTCTGCTGCACTTCGCCTTGCCATGCCCTCATTCCAGATTACGGAGATGGTGTTTTTTTAATTTTCTTCTTGCCTACAGAGGCAAAGGTCTCATGGAATGCCACGATACGCTTTGTGAAGATTGACGTCTTCAGACCAGGTATACGAGGCAACATGATAACTTTTTGAAGGTCCACACTCCTCACTGATGTGTCCTCTGGCCAGTCATTCTACGCATCAGCCTGGTATGTCATCCTGCTCTGCACGGCAGGCTCCTTATGCCCATGCCACCTCTGTCACTGCAAGCTGTCCATGACATGGCCATCCCCATCATGGTCATTTTTCATGTGCTGATCCTGCAGTAGGCACTCCTCACATTCCTCCTCTCCAAGCTTTGCAAAGCTGATGTTCTTATGCTTCACAGCTTTGCGGTAGCTCTCATAGAAGCAGCTGTTGCCTTTTTTCAAATAATCAGCATAAAATGAGCTTGATGTTAATGTCGCTAGGGAGGTAGCGACGATGTGGGGCATGCTGTCTTCGATAGTGGCTGACTAATGGGTGGAAGGATTCAATATGGACATATACAGGCTATGTCCAGTTTGTTGGCCGGTGTATGTCTTCCTCTTTGGTCTCTTGGAATCATCTCCTTCTCCATAACAGAGAGGGCCAGGCTGTCATTCGCCAGGTGGTACCCCAAAGCTGTAGCGAGGGTGGGCTCTGGTGCAGGTAGTGGTGCTGTGAATGGAGCGAGGGTAGGCTCTGGTGCTGGTAGTGGTGCTGTGACTGGAGCGAGGGTAGGCTCTGGTGCTGGTAGTGGTGCTGTGAGTGGAGTGAGGGTGGGCTCTGGTTCTGGTAGTGGTGCTGTGACTGGAGCGAGGTTGGGCTCTGGTGCTGGAAGAGGTCCTGTGGCTGGAGTTAGGGGAAACTCCATAAGAGCAACAAGGGTGGTGTCAGGTGTGCTGCAGTACAGCTCATCGGATCCAAACGCCGGGAACCTAATATCCAGACAAATATCAAGAACTGTCCATGTTTTTGATTTGGGTGCTGGATCACAATCAATATCCCCACAAGTAACTGAAATGAACAGAAAAAATTTACAATTGGAGATGGACATGGGAAAATAAATGGGACATTAAATATTTGAACAATATTTTAATTAATGTAAATGTTATCAAATTGGGGAAATGCCTACCACTGTTCAGAACAATCTTTTTTTTTTTTTGCAGTGCTTCTGGACTGCAAGGAATATCACCACAAGAAACTGAAAGGAATAGATCAAACAATAATGATAATAATAATAATAAAGCATGCACAGAAATAGGATCCAATACAAATAGGAAATAATATAGTAAAATCCATCAAACATTTGTTTTTACCAATAGGCTATTTGATTAATCAATGTCTATTTTAACAAATTGGGCACAGCCACAGGCCTACAAGGTAGTGTCACAGCTGGTTAATCAAGGGTTAAGTTTGAATACCATACTCCTATGCACAGCGCTCTCTGACTGGTGGATTGGATTGGCCTATCTCAAAAGCCATAATATAGAGTAATGCGACTATATTAATTGTTTTTCTTAATCTGACCATAACTGACATCCAGACAAAAAGTTATACATGTGGTTGGATACCATTTTTAAACCACTTTATTTATTACAGTGTTCACTAATGTAAAAGGATACAGTTAGCCTAAGTGCTTTTAAATCGAATTGAATGATATTAGCCTAGCCTCAAAGATCGACTTGTGGATTGATGTGAACTCCAGCAAGTAGGAATAATGCTCAGAAATCAGAATGCTTGTGGATTGTTGTGGATTAAACATCTGCGATGAAGTTCATTGCCATGGATTTTATCATATTACTAGAAAGAGTATGATACATTTAATTGTTAACTGTTACTACTGATTTTATGTGTGATCATGCTACGCTCTCATGGCATTCGAGTCCACACTTGTGCAACTAGACAATGTTGACAGCTGTCACTGACAGAATAATCTGTGTTATGGGGAAATATTTGTGAGAATATTTACGATTACTTATTACTGGCTTTGTTATCTAGTCTTTGTTTGTGCTTTGTTATATTGAGCAGTTTGGTAGCCTATTCATTGGATAGCCGAGGAGCCTATTTATGCTATATAGGCTGCTAGCTAGCTAAATTAAGTAGATTGTGATATATCTATCTAATTAGTTTGTCAAATGCATCTTTTGTGTTACACAATTTCATACCATGACCTTGATGTCGGCGTTTCAAAGCCATCTCAACCATAATTTTCCCTCGAGAGGCCATCCTTAAACACTATAGTAACAACACTCAACAATATTTGTTTACTACACTTTTATTCAGGTATTGTGTGTGTCAGATTGCTTCAATTACATATGTATGACAGTTACATAGGCTACACTGTAATTTAAACGCTGCAAACTTTAATGTAAAAACAAAGTCAGAGTACCGTAACTCCATGCCGGCACAGTAACTTCATTTTGACGCACGGCTAAACAAAGGCAGAGTACCGTAACTCAATTTGAGCGTTCCAAAACAAAGTCAAAGAGCGGTAATTGGAGTTACGGAGTTCTGCCTTGGTTTCTCCTGGGCTTTTGGAAGATACTGTTAGGACAAACGATTATTTTCTTGAAAAAACAACAAAATTGACTCAAGATACTTATCCACATGATAAAGGAGGTCTTGAATGTCTCAAAAATACCAATAACTAATTTTCGACCAAAAATGAAGTTTTGGCTTTTTGCCATTGCACGGCAGTGTTGTTTGACATATTTAAACATAAGGATTAATCCAATGTTATTACACTGCTCATGCTGCCAGGGACAACATTTATGCTAAAGACAACAGGTCATTTAATTACATTATTTTGTATGAACTATTTTATCGAGTGATAATGAGGCAACCAACAGATACATAAGACAGGACCAACTAGGTAGAGAGAGTGAGGTTAGTACTCGACATCAAACTGCTATCTATAATGTAAACACATTACAAACTATATTCGACATTAAACCAGACAATCCAGCAAATTATATTATACATGAGGGGATTAATATAGGTATGAAAAACAAGGGGCAGGTGCTGCTCACAGTTGACAGTATACATGATTAGGAAGTAGACGTGCTTGATAGTACCTTATCCTTTTAAACTCATATTAATAACATAACTCGCTCTGCATACTTTCATTTACGTAACATTAATCGTCTTCGTCCCTATCTCACATTGAACAGCACTGCCATTCTTATTCATGCATTGGTTACATCACGTATTTATTACTGCAATGCTCTCCTCTCTGGTCTTCCTTCCAGACTTCTCCATAAACTTCAGCTGGTCCAGAACTCAGCTGCACAAAACATTTCACCTGTTCTTCAACATTTGCACTGGCCTCCGGTTAAGTAACAAATTGATTTCAAAATCTTGCTTCTTACATGCAAGGCCTTAAATAATCTTACTCCCTCATACCACACTGATTTTTTTCATACCTACTTATACCCTCAGATCTTCCTTGTCAACTCTTCTTGTCATACCACGTATCCGTCTGAACACTATTGGTTCTAGAGCTTTTAGTTACACTGCCCCTCACTTATGGAATTCCCTTCCTCTGGACATTCGTAACAGTGAAAATATTCATACTTTTAAATCTCTTCTTAAAACTCACCTTTTTAAACAGGCTTTTTTTATGACTGTGCATGCTTTGAGTTTATAAATTGTATCTTCCACTGTTTTATGCTGCGTTCACACCGGACGCGAATAGCGCGTCAAATTCGCGCCTACCGCGTCTAGTTATACGCTTGACCACTTTGAATCCATTCACGCGTCAAGAGCGAAATTGACGCCGTAAAAAACAAAAGTTTGAAGCGAAATTCTGCAGCGTGGCCGCGTCAGAGGCGAAATCCGTTGACGGCCATCTTTTTACAAGATGGCTGATGTTGATCGAGCATTCGTGGAGAGAGTCACCGCTCTGTATTTGCTCTGGAGAGCAGAACAGCGGCGTATGGGTCGTCGTCGCCGTGCCTAGGTCCACCAGACCCTCGGAGGCGTTCCCAGTTCGGCGAATTTCATCATTTGCTCCAGGAGCTGCGCCTGGATGACGGCCGCTTTCAGCGGTACTTCCGCTTGTCCGCGCCCAGTTTGATGACCTGTTGTCCCGCGATCGGAGCGAGGATACAGGCTCTATCCCAGCTGCGGAGCGCCTGTCCATCTGTCTTCGGTTAGTAAATGTATATAAAATGTTAAATACAGTATATTAAATATATGTTAATTTACGCTATGCTAGCAATGTTTTTCAAACTGTGTGGATACGGATACCACTGTTGGTGCTCTTTCTAGTGATACTCAGTTAACTGCTGTAACGTTAACCAAAAAAATAAAATATTATTTTGGCAGGCGTGATAATGTCTCTATCTGTAAGCAATATGTAGTGCTCTTTCTAGTGATAACGTTACTCGGTTAACTGCTATAACCTAAAAATGATACTGTCATGTCTCTATCTGTAAGCAATTGTAGTAACGTTACTCTTTCTTTTGATAATCAGTTGGTTATTGGCACACTAGTGATTTAAACCATATACACATATACCCTTTTGTTTTGAAGATTCAAAACTTTGTTAAATTGCTTGCAAAATTGCTAGCAAACAAACAAATATGGTGCATTAAAGTAAAACAGACTGGTTATTGTATATAGTTGAATATGTAACTACAAGTGTACTTATAAAAATATTTTCTAGGTTTCTTGCCACAGGGGACTCATTCAGGACCATAGCGTCCAGCTTCAGGGTTGGTGTCTCAACAGTGAGCCAGATCGTCCACCAGGTTGTGACTGCAATCTGGGACTGTCTTGTGGAGGAGTACATGGCTGTGCCCACCACTGATGACTGGCGTGTCTTCAATTACCGCCTCTCCAGAGCCAGGCGCGGGACATGCTGGAGAGGAGCCACTGCCAGGTCTGGGTCGGGTTGCGGCCAACAACTCCTCCAGAGAGGCACTCCGGGTGAGGGATGTCTTCATGGCACACTTCTCGGCGGAGGGAGCAGTACCATGGCAGCCGACGGAGTAGCGTTTGAAGTCCTCCTCATGACTTCCCCACAACGGCTCTTTTAAGAGCCACCCACAAACCTATAAAGAGCTAAACTATCTAAAAATAGTCCATTATTATTATATATATATATTTTTTTTCCCAGGTTGTCAGCCCCAGTTCCAGGATGTCAGGTCCACAACATGCACATTTATTAAGTTGAGACTTTTTAAAAGCGTCAGGTTTTCCATGGTAGTATATCAGGTTAAATTATTTATTTATTTTTGTTTTGATGATAAATGGAGCCAGCCTCAAAAAGTAATTAACCTGTCCTGTGTTTTTTCCTTATTCAACACTGTCCAGACACTAATGTTGGTTGTCTTTACATTACAATAATAATGTTTCATATAATCTAGATTTAGATATGGAATAAATAGCAATCAATACAAAATCAAAATGTCTCATATATTGAAATCAAGTTATGTGATAAAAGATTTGCTTTGTTTGTGCATTAGAACCACACCAGGCATTTAGTCATATTACAAAATAATTTATTGAGGCCAAACATATGAAGTAATTTTAGGTATAACATTAAAAAACATATTTAGGCAAAACGTAAAAAAAATTATTTAGGCAAAACATATAAAATAACAATATGAACTGAAAAAAAATGAACAATATGTGCAAACTATTTACATTAAGAGACAGGAACAAAAAGGACCTCGCTTGGAAGGTGGAAGAGCCACAGGGAATGGCATAGGAGAAGAGGAAGGAGGGCAGCAGGCAGCTAGGCTCCTGATTGGTTAACGCGGCCCGAATTGACGCCAAAGTTCAGATTTTTCAACTCGGCGGCAGACGCGAATTCGCGTCAAACGCGTGAATGCACAAAATGCACCATTCGCGCGTAACGCGCCAGACGCTCAATTCGCTCAATTCGCGCAATTCGCGCGAACAAGTCGTATTCGCGTCTACCGCGCCGCGCTCTACGCCTCATTCGCGCCGCAGGAATTTTTTACGCGCGTAACGCGTCTTTGCATTGACTTAACATTGAAATCACTCGCGCCTGACGCGCTATTCGCGTCCGGTGTGAACGTAGCATTATTGTATATCATAGTACTGTTTGCTTAATGTTGTTATTGTTGACACTTTCATGGTTGACTTTTTTGTGTTCTGTTTGTATGGTGACCTTGAGTGTTGTGAAAGGCACCTATAAATAACATTTATTATTATTATGATTAGCGTTCCCATGGAAACACTGATTCCACGTGCCAGCGGCACCTGAAACACATGAGGGAAAAAGCATCAACATGCTTGGAACAAAACAAACAGGGAACAATGATGCCATGGTCCTCGTCAGACAAAACCCAACCTGACAAGGTGACAGTGATATCACCGTAGAGCGCATAGCGGTAACTCGTACACGGCGGAACATTAACAACTGGACCCGTGCACTCACACAAAGAACATACATGGAACACCAGACAGAAAGGTGATGATAATGCCACAGTCTCATCAGAGAGAAACCCAACATGACAAGGTGACAGGACCATGACAGAAACCCCACCCAAAGGGATGCCTCTAGGCATCCCAACAGGGACATCAAACAAGACAAACAAATCAAACACTTAACAAAGAACAGGAAGAGTGGGAGTTTAAGTAAAGGGTTGGAAGTAGACCTCAGGGCAGAGGCAGGGTCTGGTGGCCTGGGTGGCGGACTCAATGAAGACAGGACAGTGCACTGGGCAGCAGCCGCTGGACAGTGTTCAGGAGGGAGCAGCTCAGGGTGCTGAGTCATGGACCTCACTGGCATGGACGCTGGCCGAGACATGGGAATGGATTCCGCAGCTGTGAGCACGTTAAGCTGCAACAGGGGAGCTGCCTCCGTGGCTGTGACGACAGGCAGTGAATTGGGAACAGCTTCCTCGGCTTCAGTTTAATAAGGCAGTGACTTGGGAACAGCTTCCTCTGCTTTGAGCACTGGTAGTGACAGGGGAACAGCCTCCTTGGCCGTGAAGACCGACATGGGCTGTGGAACAGTCTCTGTGGCTTTGAGGACAGGCCATGACAGGGGAGCAGCCTCTGTGACCATGAAGACCGACATGGATTGGGGAACAGCCTCCATGGCTATGAGGAGAGGCTGTGACTTGGGAACAGCTTCCTCAGCTGTGAGCACTGGCAGTGGCAGGGGAACGACTTCTGTGATCGTGAGCATAGGCAGTGAAAGGGGAACGCTGGCATATTGACCGTGGCATGCGTGGGCGCTGGCTGCAGCAGAGGAATGGCCTTTGTGGCCATTGATGCTGGCAGAAGCAGGGGAACGGCTTCCAGCGGCAGGGGATTTGCCTCGGTGAGCATTGCCGCTGATGGCAGCAGGGGAATGGCCCTCGTGACAACTATGGCTTAACTTGCTAAGATCTGTAAACTGTTACAGTGGAATCATTATCAGCATTGGTGTAGCAGATGGTTGTATTTGTATTTTTGCCATAGCATATAATATTTGTAGCAAAGAAGCTGGGGCATTGGTGTTAAGATCCAAGTGCAGTTTAATAAGACAAAAAAATAGTAAAAACAAAGTAACAAAACAAAAGGCAAAAACAAAAAGCAGACAAGGGATCGGTACACAGGTAGCCAGTCCAGAAAGGCAAACAGTGCAAATTGGGAAATTTTTTGGGAAATCCAATAAACAGGCAATAAATCTAAACATAGACAGGCAAGCTGGGGAATATGGAGAACAGGCAGGAGTCAAACAGTGTAATCAATGATAGAAGTAACGCTCAGAATTGTAGACCAGGCAAACTTCGCACTGAATGTGTGAGAACTGGGAACTTAAATGCACAGATTTAATGTGAAACAGGTGGATGAGTAATCAGACAGAGTGGAGGATATTGGGAAATATAGTTCGTGAAATTTTTATACTCAGGTGACGGCGACCTCTGATGGCATGCAGGGTTGATGGCAGGCGCTGCGGGTGTAACAATATTATCGATTGAGAATCCCACCGTTTTACGTAACAGATAGACGCAATCTCCCAAACTTTGTGAGTAGCTGGTCAACAAACCCTTATAGAACAAAACAATGCACAAAATAAGATGACAGCTGTGTCAGAAAAGTGAACAAAGTTGGCAAATATAACAACTTCCTGAGATCAGCTGCAGAGGACACCAGCGATTTAATGTTTACCATGACCGTGACTGACTGAATTCAATGCCCCGGTTAGTTAGCAGGCTTGTTGCTGTCCAAAACTTTGTTGCTCTATCCACTGTCGCTTTGGTATAGGTCCTTCTGATGGTCCCTGTACTCCCTTAAGTGTTTTTCAATTTGTTTCTGATTTGGTCAATTGTCTGATTGAAGGTGCCATGCATCATTTCGTGCTGGATCTTCATTCTCGTAGAGTAATTTTTTCCTTTACAATGTCTCTAGTTTTACTAGGATCTCCGTAAATACCATATAACAAGTAGCGTTCTCATTTTGTTGTGCTTGGTGGAAATGCACGGAACAGTTCGAGAATTCACACCGGCCGAGAAACCCGCACCCGAACCATGATGGTGGACCATGCCTCGCAAAAAAGAGGGGTATTGTCATTGTGGGGTATTGTTTGTAGAATTATGAGGAAAATAATGAATTTAATCCATTTTCGAATAAGGCTGTAACATAACAAAATGTGGAAAAAGTGAAGCGATGTGAATTCTTTCCGGCTGCACTATACGACATACGTATCATCACTCATTTTAGGTAAGCGTACACTAAATCCATAGAAAGTTAGGTAGGCATCCAGTGTCTGCAAGGCTGTCTGTCCATTGCATATATGTTATAGTAGTTTTGCTTATAAACACATGAAATGTTGTTCACCTTTTATTTAGTATGGCCTATTTGTTCATAGGTAATCAAAGAGTGTGAAAGGGAAAGATGAGTCTAAGGAGTGATGGCAGTAGGTTCAGAAAAGATACTTTATTTTTGTAATTCCAGTTGGGGCCACTAGTAGCTCAGAAATTTCACACTTCACCTTAAGTTATGTCTACCTCCTGACTTCCAGGTTTCTGAAAGAAGGCAGAAATGGACAATTATTTTAGAATTTCGTTTTGACTGTGGTAGCAAGAGTCTCACATCCAAATTAAATGTGGTGGTGCAGCCAGTTTGCATTCTGTGATAAATGTGATTACCCTCAAACTTTCAAAATGTTGCATAATATCGATACGGAAGCAGCTGCATCAATATGTGCATCGGAAAGGAGAACATATCAATATATTTGTGTATCGATCATTTGAACACAGCCCTATAATTTGCTAGAAACCATGTATTACAAAATCATATATTGTTGTGTAAAAGTGATGCAGGTGTATCCACATATGTTTGTTCACTTTGACAACAGAAAAAGAGCTTTTGCTCTTGTTTATTGTGTATTTAAGCCCCTGTAGCTTTCTGATATAATAATTGGGGTACATTTTATTTCCTTAATTTTAATATTTGTCCTTTGAAATGAATGGCAACCATTTTGTGTTTTCATTTTAGAGCTGTTGGACATGAAAGAAGAAAGTCAAGAACTGAAGGATGTGAAGGAGGAGGAGCACCATCCGTGTCAGGCACTTTATAGTTTCAAAACTGGACAAAACTCTTTTAGTGGCTCACAGACTAAAAATAATTTCTCACAAATAAGAACACTAAGAACAAGAGCCAAAAAGTCTTTCTCCTGCCATCAGTGTGAGACAACTTTCACACAGGAAAGTCACCTTCAGAGTCACATAGGAAGTCACACTGGAGAGAAGCCTTTCTCCTGCCATCAGTGTGGGAGTACTTTTACACGTAAAGCAAGTCTTATTACTCACATGAGAATTCACACTGGAGAGAAGCCTTTTTCCTGCAATCAGTGTGGGAGTACTTTTACACGTAACGCAAGTCTTACTACGCATATGAGAATTCACACGGGAGAAAAGCCTTTCAAATGCCATCAGTGTGGGAAGAGTTTCAGACAAGCTTGTATTCTCAAAAGTCATTTGTTCTTGCACTCTAGAGTAAAGTCATATAGCTGTGATCAATGCGGCAAAATATTTTCTTCAAGATCAGTCTTACAAACACACTGGAAAATTCATCCAAATGAAAAGCCTTACTTGTGTTCTCTTTGTGGAGAGAGTTTTTCAATTCTGCAGAGTTTTAAAGACCACCAGAGAAAACATACTGATGTGAGAGCTCATGTGTGCTCTGAGTGTGGGAAGGCCTTTTACCGACCTTGTGACTTAGAACAGCACCAGAGAATTCATACTGGAGAAAAACCTTACAAGTGTTCACATTGTGAAAAGAGTTTTACTGGTTCAGGTAACCTGAAAAAACATGAGAGAATGCATAGTAAAGATAGGCCGTACCACTGCACTTCATGTGGGAAAAGGTTCATTAGGTCGGAAAACCTGAAATCACATGAGCGAGTGCATACTGGAGAGAAACCATACCACTGCACTTCATGTGGGAAGAGTTTCAGCCAATCAAGCTCTCTACTGACTCATATAAACAATCATTGTCCATTGTTGTCACATTGTAAGGCGGGTGCCAGTGAGTCTGGGCTACTCCTCGAGAAAACAAAAGGCTCTCATGAGAATTAACATCTGAACTCTCTCTCGCAGATGTAACAGCAACATCCGAGATGCAACATACTGTGCAGCTAACACCTCCCTTCTAAAGTATCTTCATCTTACTCCTCCTCCTCACTTAAAGCTCACTAAAAACCTATGCAATGTGAAGTGTGTACAAAAAGTAACTATAACATGTTTGGTATCATTTAAAGTCTCTCAGTGCGCCTGGTAAACTGGTCTCATCCTCTCAGCCATAATGAAAATCTAAAAGAAGTTATAAAATATGTGAAATGTGGTGTGCCCCTTAAAGGTGAGCCCTCCCCCAGATCCTCCATACCTCCTGTATGTTAATCTACAGGAACCCTCTCAACAGGGGACCAAAATCTAATTATAATGACAGACACCACCATTTGGTAAGCATATTGAATTATCTGGGTATTTAAGGAGAGGCCACACATTGCTCAGGGCTCTCTGTAATCAGACGATCCCAAACAGTTTACTGTTTGTAGTTTATTTCAGGTGATTGCAATTCGTATTTCTTATGTTTTGATAAAATGTCTAACTTTGACTTATCAATGTCTAATTGGAATTGAGGAATTGATTATGTTACCTGGTCAATAAATTGTCAACATTTGATTTTATTCTGACTGACTTTGACATTGTGTTTCCCCATCAGATTAAACGATTCGTATGTTACCGCAAGTCTGCGTCAGATTAGTGACGACTAATATTAGTCATCGATTCAAGTGTACTTGGTTTGCAAAGACAAAAAGGGAATTTCCGTTTAGAACAGCAAACGCTGCTTGACCAATCTAAATCTGGGTGTCTTACCTCTGTTTTAATTTGATGTTTCTCCAGATAAGTGTACGTGGGAAACCACGCATGGCCAATCCAAAGCTATTATAAGAGAAGTTATGTTGGTCAATTTACATCTGTAATAGTGGCCGTGACCTCTACTGAAGAAAATGTTAAGTTACATTCAAGTGTATGCAATTCCATGGGGCTATACTGAAGTATCTTTGATTGTGTGTACGTGAACGTAACCGATCTCAGGTATATAGCAATTACCTCTGTTTGATGATCCAATACTGGCCGCTTGTGATCGTGAGACCCGCGGTGTAGAGAAAACACGCGAGGACCTCAAAGCGACATAGTTTCTTAATCTAAACGGGTAAAATATAATTAAAGAGTTAAAGGAATAATCAAACATTCGCTCACTTTTAATGATACTCAGATATCATTAAAAACCTTTTTCATTTATGGAGTCAGATGAAATAACGAGATAATACATAAGAGAAAATGTATTTCATTTAATATTGTTGTGTTGCGTACAAGAAAGACATTAACGCGCAGAGACCTTCACCCGTATTATTGGAGACCGTCATTGGACCGATAAACGGGCTTACAACATTGAGCAGTTAATTTTTATTTACATTTACATTTATGCATTTGGCAGACGCTTTTATCCAAAGCGACTTACAGTGCACTTATTACCGGGACAATTCCCCCGGAGCAACCTGGAGTTAAGTGCCTTGCTCAAGGACACAATGGTGGTGGCAGTGGGGATCGAACCAGTGACCTTATGACTAACAATCAGAAAATAGTATGAAATTTAGAAAAGAATGGAATTTCTCACAAAAGAACAATGCTGTTAAAGCTGATATAATTCATGTTGTAATTTAGTATATAATTTGCACAAGCTCCACCGAATGGATTGCAAAAATAAACCATGTTTATTAAACAAAAAGCTTTTTGAATACGCCTCTTGTTTGATCAAAAAAAGAGGGAGTACCACTCTCAACTTACGCCTTTGGTTGAGTATTGCAGTGTTTCCAATAAAAGAAAAACTACAGCTAAAACTGATGTTTTTAAAAAATCTGAATTAGCATGTTTCTCTGGTATTCTTGGGAACTGAAGAAAGTGAAATTTCAGATCAAGTGTGTGACACTGCTGTTGCTGATGGCATGCTGCATGAGTGGTTGTAGCCTGCTTATCATTGCTTATTCTTATTCTCATATGTTCGTCTTTTTAATCCTTTGTCATTTTACCACGTGTTTCCGTTTTTTCCCCTTTTCTACTGTTTCATCTCTGTGTAGTTTACCCGTTGCTGCTGGTGCCTAGCTCGAGTTTGTGTTTGTAGCCTGATAGCTTTTTTAGCATCGTTTATATATCTGTTTTCAGCCTTTAATCCTTAACATCTGCCATTTCTTAGGGGTTTCCCCCACATTATTCTCTTATCGCGATTCAACTGCATGCATTTTACTGTGTGCACCAATTTTTCTCCTCTGTGTTACATGGATTATTGCATCGATCTCAAAGCACCACTTATCAAGAACAACCAACAACAAAAAACAATTGCGGTAAGTCATGGCATCCGCTCACGTTATTTATTCCTGCATTGCATGTCACATTTTTACTATAGCTTCTTCCATCATCAGTGAGGGATTCACATGTGATAAATGTAAGGAATTAGTCAGGCTGACAGAGAAGGTTAATGAGTTAGAGACACGCATGCGAATGCTAGTGGAGGTCAGTGAGCAAGAGAAGCCAGTATGATACTGTTTCAGATGCGGGTAGTACAGTGAGCAACACACATATTTTGGTTCTGGCTCTGCTGCAGGGCGTTTGGGTGACGTCTTGGCGGCATACTCGCTCAGCAAAGCGACACCACTCTCCCATTCCTGTTAGGGTTTCCAATAGATTCTCCTCACTCAGTGATCCACCCACTGAGAATCATGTTGAAGGAGCTCTAATAATTGGTGATTCTATAAGGAACGTATAATTAGAGACTCCAGCCACTATTGTTAAATGCATTTCCAGGGCTCGAGTGTCTGACATCAGATCAAATTTACAAGTGCTGTCTAATGCTAAACGTAGATTTTATAAAATTGTTATTCATGTTGGCACTAATGATGTCCAGCTTCACCAGTTGGAGATCACTAGAAATAATGTTAAAGAGGTGTGTGAACTTGCAAAATGTCAGACACTGTAACATGCTCGGGCTCCCTCCCTGCTCGTCGTGGTGATGAGATTTATAGTAGATTAGTGTCACTTAATGGTTGGATGTCTGAGTGTTGTCTGAAGAATAAAATAGGATTTATAGAAAATTGGAAGAGTTTTTGGGGTAGACCTGACCTGCTAAAGAGAGACAGACTCCATCCTTCCAGGGAAGGTGCCGCTCGACTAACTAGTAATTTGGCACCTAGTTTTAATAATGATAGTATCTGACTAACTGGGGCTCAGGTCAGGAACCAGACAAACTTGTTAATCCAAACATCTGCTAGCTGCCTTGAGACATCACACAGGTCACATAAACTTCAACACATAGAAACCGTATCACTTAGATATCATATATAGACTGCGTCTGTTCCCCAAACTACAAACACAAAACTTTCACAAAATCACAACAAATTAAAGATAAACATCATAGGTAGGGCTACTAAACATTAAATCTCTTTCTACCAAAGAACTAATTGTTAATGAAATGATTACAGATCATAGATGTGCTCTGTTTGACCAAAACCTGGCTTAAACCTGATGAATATATTAGTTTAATGAATCTACTCTCCAAGGTTATTGTTATAAACATGAGTCTCATCTGAAGGGTCAAGGAGGAGGTATTGCTAATAATTTACAGTGAAGTTTTTGGTGTTACTCAGAGGACAGGGTATAAGTTTAAGTCTTTTGAACTAATAATGCTTAATGTGACCATCATATAGAAATAAAAAAAACTCATTGTCATCTTTTGCCCTTGCTACAGTATATAGATCACTCAGGCCTTATTCTGATTTACTTGGTGAATTTGCAAATGTTTCATCAGAGCTTGAAGTTACTGTAGATAGATCTATAATTGGTGACTTCAACATTCACATAAACAATGAAAATGACACATTGGCATTAGCATTTATCGATATTCTCAACTAATCGGCATAATCATATACTAGATTTAATTCTGTCATATGGAGTTGATGTTGATATTTAAAAATTCTACTGCAGAGCGATGACATCTCAGATCATTACCTCGTCTCTTGTATGCTGCGATCAGCTAATGTTTCTCAATCTACACCATGCTATCATTCAGGTTTATTCTTTCGACCACTATAGATAGCTTTACTAATAATCTTCAAGATCTGTCTCATACACTCAATAAGCCCCAAAGCCTAGAAGAACTTGATGAAATAACAGCAAATATAAATACAGTCTTCTTAAGCACTCTTGATAGTGTCGCCCCCCTTCGATTAAAGAAAATTAAAGAAAAAAGCCCTGCACCATGGTATGGAAAATGGAGCGCAAGTGGAAGAATAAACATTTCAAAAACATTTGGTGATGGTGCATTTGTGTATGGTGCATGGAAGGATAGTGTCTGTAGCTGCAGACAGGCACTAAAAGATGCCAGGTCAGCATATTTTAGCGAACTCATCAAAAATAACCACAGCAATCCTAGGTGTTTATTCATTACTGTGGCTAAATTAGTTAGGAATAAAGCCTCAACTAAACCAGATATTCCGTAGCAGCACAAGAGTAATGACTTCAGGAATTTCTTTACTGATAAAATTGAAATAATCAGAAAATTATGGAATTATGCAGTCTGCCACAGTACCTCAGAAAACAGTATTTCATAATTTTCCTCACATGCAACTTCAATCATTCATAGGTCTAAAGAGCTAACAAAACTTACTGAAACATCAAAAGCCACAACATGTATGTTAGATCCAATTCCAACTAAGCTCTTAAAAGAGGTATCTCTTGTAATTTCAGAATCTCTTCTTAATTTTAATAACTCCTCACTATCCTTAGGACATGTCCCAAGAAACTTTAAAATGGCAGTTATCAAACTGCTTATTAACCCTCTGGGGTCGACGGACACGCTGGCGCGTCCTGCTGGATATTTTCTTAATTATAGCGGAAACAACTTAAAATACTCTGTCATTTTTGGGTATACAGATAAGTGTAAGACATCATTAGAAACTATAAAGGGTCTACTTTTATTTGTGTACACCCACAATAACAACAAAATCTTGTGCTTTTGTAAAATAAAGAAAATAAAAAGGGTGAGCTTTCAGCAGTCTCTGTGTTCACAAGCATATTTCTGAAACACGTCACAAAAATGAACTGAAACTCCACGAATACTTTTCACACAAACATGAAACATATGTCTAAAGAAAGCTTAAAATGTCTACTTTTAAATAAAACAATTCAAATTTAAAACAAATATTCTCCTGCAATGTAATCTGTATGAAACAAAGCGATGTACATTTTCTTCTGGCTCAACTCATTATCTGTAATGTGATCACACCCACCAGCAGAGCGTGCCATTCATACGCTAATGTGCTGAGACGATCAAGGGAAATGTTCACGCCCCCGACAGTGTTAAGAGGATTAATGTAAACACAACACAGCTCAACTTTTTTGCGTGTTTGTAACGATACACATGCGATCAAACTCCTGGATATTAAGAAAGAGTTAACATTTTTCTCAGAAGAAGAGCGGGACTCAAATGAACGTTTGTATTTTGAAGAGAGACTTGATCCAGCCGAGGATACAATTTCAGACGAGTAAGTCCTTTAGTTTTCATTAGCTTACATGCTATTTTATATAAACATGTTCATATTTTACTAGTGGGACTGTTTCAAGACTTGCCAGACTATTCAGTATTGAGTATTGACATTTTAAATATGACCCCTAATAAGCAAGTTTTAGTTACATTTAAATGCTTTTTCGGCTAAAGAAGATATTTAAATTGTATGATATTAATATGATATGTAATATGATATAAAAATAATATGAATGTTTAGATTATATTTTAACCAACGTTTATGCCGCCTCATTATCATCAACAAAGCTTGTGCTTACAAATGTGTTCAGGTGTAAATTAGTAAAATGCACTTTAAATATGCCCATATTAGAAAATCAGCATATTATAATGATTTCTGATGGATCATGTGACACTGAAGACTGCAGTAATGATGCTGAAAATTCAGCTTTGATCACAAATTGCATTTTACAATATATTCAAATAGAAAACTGTTCTTTTAAATTGTAAAAAGAGTTCACACAATGTTTTTACTGTAAAAACTGTTTTACTTTTACTGTATCAAATAAATGCAGCCTTGGTGAGCAGAAGAGACTTCTTTTAATGGTAGTGTAGGTCTAAAATTAAAAGTCTTTATGTAAAGAAAATATATAGTCAGATTACTTCTTTTAACTTAAAACTTGATTTTGATCATTAAGTCTCCTCATATTCATTCTCTATCCCTGATTGACAGGCCCAGGTGAAGCGTCTTTGTATCCTCAGGTGTGAAACACATCAATATTCATGATCGTTCACTCCTCCTTGCATATTACCTATCAACACTAAAATTGTCTTACAAAAGTTAAATTACTACATTGTTTTGTATGAATGAGTGATCAGGATGATTTTCACGTCATTTTGTAGCAAAAACTCTAGGCTACAAGATCCAGTTCTCAAAAGTCTTGTGGACAAATATTTATTATGTGTTATATGGCCTTATTTCAATGACTTAACAATTTAGTTTTTTCAAAAACCATGCATTATTTTCTCAAAAATACAAACCTGTACATACATGTTGCTCACATATTATTGTAGCCCAGTTTGCGCTGAATACAGTGTAATCAGACTTTAGCCATTAATATGTTTTTAAACAACTGAAAAAAGCACAAATGTCAAGGCATGTCAAAACTTCTCCAGGGCTCAAAACACCCTCAGACCCCAGAGGGTTAAGAAGCCACAACTTGATACTGGAGAACTGGCTTATCGACCGATTTCAAATCTCCTGTTTATGTCAAAAATACTGGAAAAGGTAGTATCCTCCCAAATATGTTCATTTCTACAGATAATTAGTATATATGATGAATTTCAGTCAGGATTTAGGCCTCATCACAGTACAGAGACTGCTCTTATCTGCTCTTATCAGAATTACAAATGACTTACTCATATCATCTGATCGCGGCTGCATTTCTCTTCTAGTGCTTTTAGATCTTAGTGCTGCATTCGACACGATAGATCATGACAGTCTCTTGAATAGGCTGGTGAATTATGTTGGCATTTGTGGAGTAGCATTAGCATGGTTTAGGTCCTATTTAGCAGACCGCTACCACTTTGTCTATATAAATGAGGAATTTTCAAACCAAACAAAAGTAAAGTATGGAGTGCCACAGGGATCAGTTTAAGGGCCTCTGCTTTTCTCCTTGTATATGATTCCCCTGGGAAATATGATCAGGAACCGTGGAATAAGTTTCCACTGCTATGCTGACGATACACAACTTTATATTTCTTCAAAACCTGATGAGTTTTCACAATTCTCCAAATTAGCAGAGTGTATCTATGAAATAAAAGATTGGATGGCCAGAAATTTCCTTCTACTCAATTCTGACAAAACAGAGGTGCTAATTATTGGACCAAAAAACTCTAAAATATAATTTGAATCTCGATGGATGTACTGTTACATCATTTCAACAGCAAAGAACTTGGGTGTTATATTTGATAACAATCTGTCCTTTTAATATCAGATTACCAATTTTTGTAGAACAGCATTCTTCCACCTAAGAAATATTGCTAAATTACGGCACATGCTCTCTGTTGCTGATACCAAAAAACTAATGAATGCGTTTGTGACCTCAAGACTAGATTATTGTAATGCATTACTGGGAGGATGTCCAGCAAAATCAATAAATAAACTTCAATTGGTTCAAAATGTAGCAGCCAGAGTGCTAACGAGAACCAATAAATATGATCATATTAGCCCCATTTTATCATCGTTACATTGGCTACCTGTTAAATTTCATATTAATTTTAAAATTAGGTTAACTACGTACAAAGCTTTGAATGGTCTAACTCTGCAGTACTTAAGTGACTTCTACCACAATATATTCCATCACATTCATTACGATCGCACAATTCTGGCCTTTTAATAGTTCCTAGAATATGAAAATCCACAAAAGGAGGTAGATCCTTTTCATATTTGGCTCCTAAACTATGGAATAGTCTCCATAACGCTGTTTGAGATGCAGACATACTCCCTCAGTTTAAGTCTAGACTAAAGACTCATCTATTTAGCCAGACATACACCTAATTTATCCTTCAACTCACAAATAGGCTGCTTTAGTTAGGTCTGCCAGAACCAGAAACCAGACACATTGATCATGATCTATAGCTCTGCAATACATTTTATGGTATCTATGCTAATAATTGTATTTATTTATTTATTCATTTTGCTAATATGTATCCCTGTCTCAATCTCAGGACTCTTATCTCGAGGTCAACAGAACCAACTGGATCAAGCTCCATTCCTGCTTCATGTTGGACTCCACTTCTATGTGTCTCTGATTGATGATGACTAAATGTATCCTGTGCCAGTCAAACATCATTTCAGTTTATTACGATGGACTTCAGAGGATGAACTGATGCCAACTCCAACCATAAGACATGGGATACATAATATGCCATTGCCTGAACCTTGGATTTAGGATAGAACTCACCGAAATTACCGGCAGGTTGAACTGCGATGCACCTCGCAGATCTCTGCCTGCATCACCTCTGACTAATGATGGACAAGACATTTATAATGGAATACACAGACTATCAATTAATTGCCAACAAAACCCTTCATAAGCCAACTGACAACAGACAAAGCATCTATGTGAACTTCTGCTGTTAATCCAGGATGAACTTCAAAGACATTAGTCATTAATGTTACAGTTCTTTGTTTAAACACTGACCCTTTACACTTACTTAGTTTAAACAATGTCTTGCACTATACATAAGTAATATTGGCATTATATTCATGATTTTAGCCAGAGGGGAACTGGCACCACAGTGTGCCTGGTTCCTCCCAAGGTTATTTATCTCCATTAACCAACATATTATGCAGTCGCCTTCAGCTTGCTCACTGGTTTCTAAATACAATTATTATTTAATTACTTATTTTTAAACACAATATACAGTCATATGTTATCAAACTACACAATGATGACTAAGACATTATAGATATTACAGTTTAATTTTCTGTTAATGCATGATTTTCTGTAAAGCTGCTTTGAAACGATATGTGTTGTGAATAAAAATTACTTGACGGCTTGATGGACTTCAGAGAACTGTGGTGGGTCATCAAGATGGTGGATTTGTGGAAGATCTGGGGATTTCTATCCCCAATTTAAAGCCTTCATGAGCAGATTCAAAAGCTACAAGGGCAAGAACAGGATTTAGAAAACATGAGCCGTTGCCAAAACTTAAGGACAATTGGCATTGAAGGTACAGAGAATGGCAGGCCTACCAACTTCATGTCCGGGTTCTTCGCCGAGGTGCTAGGTGATGATTTACCAGATCTTCAATCTATAGTGCTGGACCATGCTCACCATGCTCCTGTCCCGAATTCCGCACCGGTGGTAGGCCCACAGTAATGATTGTTTTCCTGCATTACTTCTCCGATAAGGCCAGGATTCTTCAAGCCTCCAGGAAACATGGCAAACTTACATACCACTGTGCGCAAATGAATATTTTTTCCAGACATGAGTGCGGAGTCGAGCCGTAGAGGAGCAGCATTTAATCCTGTGAACTTTAAGCTCAAGCAGGCTGGGATATCTGACGGACTACATCACCCAGCAGAACTACGCTTCATCTTCGGTAACACCAACCATTTGTTCAAATCTTCATCGGATGCCAAAACTTTTTTTGAGCAACATATCAAGTCGACAATGGAGGTACATAATCTAAAGGCTGAGATTTTCCAACTATTAGGACTCCTGCGATTTTTTTTTTCTCTCTATGAAATGTGAGTTTATATTTGCACAGAGATGATCATTGATTTTAATCATAGAAGAGTTTCCTTCATCCCCGAAATATTCAAGTTTAGTTAGGTGCTTCAATTCTATATTAATAATTTTGTTAAATCACCAGCTGATGCTGAATCTTTATTTTATTGCCATGTATTCAAGAAATGGCTTCATGTTGTTCGCTTTACAAGGCGGTGAAATATTTGTATTATTATTATTTTAATTGTATTTTATTTATTTTTTGTTCTCTTTATATTGTTCAAATAAATTTGTGGTACATGATATTTTAGGTGTTGAGTGCTAAGAGGAAGTCTATTGCATTTGGAAACGCTGAGTGCTAGTTACATGTGGGGAGTTTCTCCACTTATTGTTTGGGTAGTTGCAATTTGGGTGGGGAGGGGACGGTATACGCGTTTAATGTTTGAATGTTTGTATGTATACTTGAGCTATAGTGTACAGTGGAGTGGTAAACTTCAGACAGGTGTGGATATTTCAGTCTATAGCCCATGGATAACTTGATACACAGCAAGTAAGTTGCAGTAAACTTTGTGAGCTGGAATGTGAAAGGGGTTAATCAGTTAATAAAACACTATAAGATTCGTACTTGATTAAAACATTTTGATTTTAACATAGCATTCCTTCAAGAAACCATCTTGTATCCACTGAATATTCTAAGCTACACAAATCATGGGTTGGGCAACTCCAAGAACACCATTTATTTTGAGAAAGGTGCAGGCTGATAAATGGGGTAGGTTTGTTATCATAACGGGCTCATTATATAACATCCCCACGATACTAGCTAGTATCTATACACCCAGTTGGGATGATGTGACATTTATGAGGTCTTTTCTGTCCAACCTACCCAATCTCAACACACATAAATTCATTTTAGGTGGAGACTTTATATGTGTATTGCATTCCACTCTGGACCAGTGGTCAAAAATACCCTATAGTTTAACTAAATCTTTTTTGGAAACATATAAGTTCTCTGATCCCTGGTGTTTCTCAAATCCCAGTTCCCCCCCCCCCCCCCCCAGGAAATCATTCATGCTCTCAAATCGTTTACATTTTAATAGATGTCTCTTGACTTTTATTGTAAAGTGTAAATATGAATCGATTATCATTTCTGATCACAGCCCTGTAGTATTGAAGCTAACTTTCCCTGAAACGCCTACTCCGAGAACATTGCGCTTTAATAATATTAAATGTAAATTATTTGATCCAGTCTAATCCATCCTTTGAAAATCTAATCAATGAAAAAAATTATTACTTTTTGTCTCTTAATGATACTCCAGATGTCAGTAAAGCTACACTCTGGGATTTTTTAAAAGTGTATTTAAGGGGAAATTATTTCATTTTCATTACGGTAGAGAAAAACAAGAAACCGGCGCTTGAATAACCTCATTAGTCAGATTAAACAATTTGATTTAAAATATGCTACTGCACCTTCATCCAGGGTTGGGGAGTAACGGAATACATGTAATGGGATTACGTATTTAAAATACGAAATATAAGTATCTGTATTCCACTACAGTTAGAATTAAATAAGTATAATACAGTTACATTCAAAAAGTATTTTGATTACTGAAGAGATTACTTTGCATTTTTTGTCATTTTTATTTTCATTTAATATTTTTTCCTTTCAGATGGAAAACATTTGTACATATAAAAAGTGTATTTGAACAGCGGTGAAACACTTTCTTATGATGTGTAGACAGAGAAGTACGTTTGAAGTAAGTCTGGAGCAGAAGAAATAGAAAGAAACGTTGTAAACTGTCAGCTTTATGCTAAGCTAAAATGCTATATCTTGCCATTTTACATGCAAATGTTACCAGAAACAATCATATTTTTTTATCAAGAAAATTCCCGTTGGATCATAATTTTGGTATTTCAGGCAAAAATCGTATTCTTGATAATAATTTTTAAACAGTTTTCCTTTAAAAATGTCTAAATATCCAGAGAATTTTTTCAGAGAATGTATTTTTAACATGTATTTTGTCTTACTGCACTTGACAGAGTTTTTATAGTCAAAACAAGTGAAGAAATCTACCAGTGCTGAAGAAGTAATCCAAAGTATTTAGAATACATAACTGGCCTTGAGTAATCCAACTGAATGCATTACAAATGACATTTTACAGCATGTATTCTGTAATCTGTAGTGGAATACATTTAAAAAGTAACCCTCATAACCCTGCCTACATCTGAGACTTTCTGAGAGAGCGCAATGCTGCAAACAGGTTGATCTTATAACTGAACAAACAGAACAACTTCTCTCTTTTACAAACATTCAGATAAGGCTGGAAAAATTATTGCACAACAAATTAGACAGTCTTCATCTTCTAATGTAGTAATGTCTGTCTGTAAGGATGACGGTGGTCACAAAAGATAAACTAGAGATCAATGGGGTTAAGATCCATAACACTCTTTTCCAATTATCTGTTGTCCAATGTCTGTGTTTCTTTGCCCACTCTAACTGTTTCAAAAGTGGCTTTTTCTTTGCAATTCTTCCAATAAGGCTTGCACCCCTGAGTCTTCTCTTTACTGTTGTACATGAAACTAGTGTTGAGTGGGTAGAATTCAATGAAGCTGTCAGCTGAGGACATGTGAGGTGTCTGTTTCAAAAACCATAATCACCATAAAACTATTAAACAGAGCGGACACCTTGAGACCCTCAAGACTGAGCATGGAGTTTCAAAAAACATCTGATATTATTTTTATTTTTTTATGAAAAGGCACGTTTTGTTTAAAATTATGTTCTGTAACCCTGAGAAAACTTGATATTTTGTAGTCAAATAATCATAATATTTGTATATAACAAAAATGTATTGTGAAAAATTTGTTTGAAAACCTTTTAGAAATGAATTATTAAGTTTATACTCTCATGTATTCAAGGTGCAAAGAAAGTATTATTATACTTTTTACTTGATGGTTACACCATTTTTGTGCTATAAAGGTTTTTAGAAATGTATGAAACCAAATTGGACACAAAGATTAGATTTCCAAGAACTTGACATAAGAGATTTTTAAAATATTTCTTATTTTAACACCTTACACAACCTTATTTGTGGATGACCCATAAGTATTAGACTATAATTTTTTTTTTTTACTAATTGACCACTGATTACAGCATATACTTCTCAGTGGATAGATACTGCATTTATGAAGTCAATTGGAATTTTATTTCCCCATAAATATATTTACTAATACATTTAAAGAGATGTTTTTATATATATATATATATATTACACAAATGCTATCCCTGTTTTACATGTAGTATATTAACAAAATTAAGAAGAAAAAAAATTACAGCGAAAACTGGCTGCTCTGTACCGGCTCAAAATTGTGTGTAAAGATGCAATGCTGCTTAAAAGCCAGACTAAATAATTCCTGATCTGACCCACTTCAGCCCCTAGTATCAAAGGCAGTTCTGATGCTGCTTAGATTGTGTAAATGAAATGCAGCATCAGAGCAGCCTTGAACTTTGTTGTTGTCACGATAGAGCATATATTTCATAATTAAAAGTTCACTTTTATATTTAAAACATTAATATCATAACATTATTTATGTAATAGCTGTGTAAATGTATTTATGCCACCTCTGAGCAGGAATAAACAGTCTACACCTAAAAGCCTCTTCAGATGCTTCTGTGACACATTTGAAGTGAAAAGATTGCTTTAGAATTTAGAAAAGAGGTTCTACAAGATTTTATCTTCAGCAGGTGAAAATGTATTAGTTTACTCCTGTTGTAGTAGCCACGTTAAGCGTTTTACACGACAAACGTTCAGATTTTTAAATGCTTTATTTACCACGACAAATCACGTACTGAACGAACGCAAGAAAAGCGGTTCAGAATGTCCCCTCCGAGTTGCTGTTGTCTGACGTTACGCAAACATGGCGGCGCTCTCAGAGATTTGCAGAGTATTATAAACATTCACTTTTAAACAAATACATGCAGCAATGGAAAAATAAATGCACCAAAGTTTCTATATTATATGATGTTTAACACACGTTTGCAGAGACGTTCAAAACAGTAAACGATCTTCTCTATTGGTAATCATAAACCTGCAGAAACTTCTGGAATTTTTGTTTTGTTTCTACAGTTTTCGAGCATCGAATTCATGTTTATAAATGTCGCCAATATTCTCATCATCCTAAACTAAGACTTGTTTAAACACGAACAGGAATAACTCCAGGTGTTTCAACTGAGATCTGCGGGATAAAACATTGTAAAATGATGTTTATTAAAGAAGAGAGTGAGGACATGAGTTATCCAGAATCATGCAGTTCAAATGTCATGAAAAATGAAGATACTGAGGAACAAAGAGGTTTGTGTCCATTCTTCATGATTTATTATTGTCTTTTCATAAAGATTACATTTATAAAGCTTAAAGTGACGTGATTCTATGAGTCCTTGTTGGTAGTTAATTATTAATTACTGAAAACTAACTATTTAATCAATCAATGCAGCAAATTAAATGGCTTATAAATTGAAACATTCTCGTATTTAAATGTGCACTCAGTAATCAAGCAATACATTAAAAAACATTTCTGAACTGACAAGAGTGCCAGGTTGTTCAGTCTATTGTGAGACATTTATGTTCTTACATAGTTTTAGAAAGTCTTAATATGCTAGCTGATATTTACTTTTAGCACTGAGCAAATTTTAAAATCCTTGAAGCTTTCTTGTCTTAATTATTTAGTGCTTTACAAGTACAGCAACCAAAACATCTGCTTTGTGATAAACACTAATATAATAAATACAACTATTTTAATAAATGTTTTTATTAACATTCATTATAAGAATTTAAGAATAGACCACTGAAATCCCCTTATCTGTTGACCACTAATTCAAAAATCCTATTAAGAACACATATTATGCTCTCTTAGAAACATGTTGAATTCAAGTTTA
Organism: Xyrauchen texanus; assembly: GCF_025860055.1. Taxonomy (NCBI): domain Eukaryota; kingdom Metazoa; phylum Chordata; class Actinopteri; order Cypriniformes; family Catostomidae; genus Xyrauchen; species Xyrauchen texanus. Next base: position 45,851,644 of record NC_068281.1, on the reverse strand, counting down.
AGTCAAAATCTGAGTCAAAGTTCACCATCTTTAAGCTTGTTTTGTAAGTCAACATATAGATACAGTACTTTTAGACCTTTTTTGTTTTCAGACACACAAAATAATGTCTCTCCTTATATTTGAATGACTAATTTTCTACTGCACATGTTTTTGCATACAGCACATACATTTAAGGTTTGTGGCTCTTGAGAGTGGCCACGCAGAGGGAACATTACCCATGTGCTAAAGTGCTCATCATGGGACACTTTGCATGCTGAAATGGAATTTTATTTTTCCAGAAAATGGTCAAAAACCCAGAAAATCATGGACGGGTGGCAACCCTACATGTAGCTCTTGAGAAAAATAACATTTATTCCAGGTTTTTCTTTTTAATAAATTTGTCAAAGTTATCAAAAATCAGTTTTTTGCTTTGTCATCATGGTGTATGGAGTGAAGATTGATGTGGAAAAAATTATATAAAGCATTTTAGCATAAGGCTGCAACATAACAAAATGTGAAAAAAATGAAGGTGTCTGAATACTTTATGAATGCACTGTAGGTTAATATGGCAGTCAAATAATGGCTCACCTTTGTGTTTTTTTTTTAAGAAAATTTATAATTTGTTAGGGCTATAAATCATCAACAATATCATGACACCGAGGCGATACATATTGCGATATACAATCCCAGTTCCGAAGAAGTTGGGACAGTATGATTTGTCAATTATATTCCCCCTGTGTTATATTGAAAGCACTACAACTACACATTATATGATGTTTTACCCTTTGAATTTCATTTTATGTTTATATATATATATATATATATATATATATATATATATATATATCAGTAATTTCAAATCAGATGATTGCAACACGCTCCAAAAATGTTGGGACTTTCAAGTGTTTACCACTGCAAAACATCACCATTTCTTCTAATAACACTTATAAAGCATTTGGGCACTGAGGACACATGTTTTTTTTAAGGTTGGAAAGTGTATTTTTCCCCCAATCATCCATTATGCAGGTCTTCAGCTGCTCAATTGTACAGGTCTTCATTGCCATATGGTGTGCTTCATAATGCACCACACATTCTCAACTGGAGACAAGTCAGAACTGCAGGCAGGCCAAACCAGCACCCACACTCTTGTAATCTAGGCAGTATGTGGCTTGAAGTTGTCCTGCTGGAGAATGTAGGGACGTCCCTGGAAGAACATGGCAGTATATATTGCTCCAATATTTGTACATATCTGTCTGCAGTAATGGTGCCCTTACAGATGTGCGAGTTACCCATGCCATTGGCACTGACACACCGCTGGCCTATACAGACACTGGCTTTTGGACCTGATGCTGATAACAGCTTGGATAGTCCTTTTCCTCTTTGGCCTGGAGAACACAACAACTGTGTTTTTAAAAACGTATATTCGTTGGACCAAAAAACACAGTTCCACTGTTCTACTTTTCATCTCAGATGAGACTGAGCCCAAAGAAATCAGCAGCGCTTCTGAACAGTGTTGATGTATGGCTTCTACTTTGTATAGTAAAGTCTTAACTTGCATCTGTGGCTGCAGCAGCAAGTGGTGTTAACTAACAAAGGTTACTAAAGTAATCCCAAGCTCAGGTTCATGATATCCATTACAGATGAATGATGTTTTTTAAGATAGTAACATCTGAGGGATCAGAGATCACACACATTCAGAAGTGGTTTTCATCCTGCCCTTTACGCACCGAGATTTTACCAGATTCTGTGTATCTTTTAACTATATTGTGCACTTGAAAGGGTGAAATGCCCAAAATCCTTCCAATTTGTCTTTGGGGAACATTGTTCTCAAAGTGCTGGATTATTTGCTGAAGCATCTGTTGGCAAATTGACAAGTCTCGAATGATCCTTGCTCTTGAAGGACTAGGCTGTTTTTGGAGGCTCCTTATATACTATGACACGATTGCCTCACCTGTTTAACATCTCCTGTTTCACGTCTCCTTGCTATTTAAACTCAAATTGTTATTAGTCTCAATTTGCCCTTGTCTCAACTTTGTTTTTTGTTTTTATTAGCATTTTTCATACTGTCCCAACTATTTCGGGAACCGGGGTTTTAGGTTAATTTTGAATTGAATTTCTCCTGAGCATAATTTAGTAGAACAGCTGTTTATTGTACACTGTATAACATTATAGATAAAACCTTACATTTCACGGTCCATAGAGATAACATGTAATACAAATAATAATGTTACCAAAAAGCAAATTACTAAATATTGTCAGAACGGTGGTGCCCTGGCCTGAATCGGGCAGTGGAGGAATTTGACGAGGATGAGGGTGTGGCCATGTTGTGTGTTACTGTTTATGTTTTATGTTGTTTTAAGTTACATTTTTATCATTAAACTTTTATGTTCACTATTCAGCCGGTTCCTGCCTCCTCCTTGCCCATCCTTGAACTGTAAGTAATGGAAAGTAAAAGTAATAACTGAAAAGTAATATCATGCTTGTTCAAATAAAATATCCAAACAAATGCATGCAGTAATCGTCTCCAGTTAGCTTTACCAATTTTTGTGAGGTGGGGGAGTTTGACTAGTGAAAATGCTGAGTGGCTAGTGACCTTGGAAAATACTAGCCACAGTGGCCTGTGAGCCAAAAAGTTAATTTCAAACCCTGATGATGCATTACTGATTATGAACTCTTTGGAGAACTCCTAGAGGTGAGATAAAAATCTTTTCTCCAAAGAGTTCATAACTAGGAGTTTTTGATTTAAAGCTATTCACAAAACGTTTAGTAAATGTTTTAGTAAAGAATTCTTAAGATAAGAGTAAGGTGGAGTTGACCTTATTGCTATGGATGACGTTTTAGATGGATAGATAGATAGATAGATATTTTTTTCTCTGAAGTGAGTGCTCATCCACAAGAAAACATACACTATGAATTTTCAGACGATGTGCAGTTGGGCGGGGGCAGATTATTCTACTGACAAATTACAGAAATTCCCAATTCATCCCATTTCAATATGCCTGTGGCCTGAGAGCTCAAAGTTGCAAAATGTATCTGTGGTGTAATTGGGTTATTGTGGTTTGTGAGAGAGTTAACTGCATCTCTAACAAACTTTGCAATCATGAAAACACTGATGTCATAATAATATTCTAAAACATTGTTTTTAATGTGGATTGACGACAGTAGGATCATTTGTGAGTCACTCCTAGGGGATTAGAAGTCTTCAGGTGGACTTCTAAGCTGTCTTGAGTTTAGGAGATATTTTTTGCATTAAAATTCATGAAATTTCATGAACCTGATCTGTAATGATGCATAATTGATCAATAAAGATGCATAACTGATCATTAAAGATGCATGACTGAGAGGATTTACATGACGGCATGTGAGGAGCAGAAGTTTAAAGGCCGAGCTCTGCGCACTTTGCTAGTTTTTAATTATTTTTAAGTCATAAACTGGTGAGATTCGACTCACCGGTTACTGGTACATAATCCTCGGGATTTGGAGATATTTAATGAACACTTTGTGCTGAAGCTGAAACCTCTGACGGGCCTGTGGACCAGGGACTCGGTTTGGACGGTGTGGTGGGAGAAATCCAGCATCAACCGTCCAACATGTCTGTAATGCTGACGAAAGTTGTTGCCGACTCTTGCTGTAATACATCGATCGATTACTGCAATGGAAACAAAATTGTCTGAGTTGGTTACAAGATTGTCAGACATCGAGAGACCGATCGATTATGTAGTCATCAGAGAGGGAATTATCTGCTAATCCACTAGCGACCAAAATAGATTTTGAATGCATTTTTGAAGAACTGGTAGACCTTGTTTGAATTCCTGAGCATGAAGAAGTCTGCTCAACATAACAAGTACTTTATAAGTTTTTTTATTTTGTATTATTTATGAGTAATTTGGAGGTCGATGTTGGGAGTAATACGAGTACATTTTCTCCCGGTGCAAATTCCCTTTTGAAGAGTGCCTCTGCAACACTACATGCTGAGATGTTGCTCAGAGGCACTGCTTCTGGATATTGCATTGCATAATCCACTAGGACCAATACAAAGCGATGTCCGCGTGCTGTCTGTTCTAATGACCCGACGAGGTCATCCCAATTCTCTTGAAGGGCACCTCGATGGCACTTTTGGGGTGGCTGGTGGTTTTACCAGCTGACACTCACGGCACGCCGCACACCACCTGCGGACATCGCCGCCAATGCCCGACAAATAAAACAGGCTATTAGACAGTGTAGTGTTTTCCTTTCTCCTAAGTGACCCGACATGGGATTATAATGAGCCGTCTGGAATACCATTTCCCGACGGCTCCGTGGTATCAAAAGCTGGGTTGTATTTTCTTCCGTTTGAGCATCCTGTGTCTCTCTGTACAACCGCTCATTTATAATGGCAAAATAGGGATATGAAAGAGCGATGTCCGGCTGGAGTTGTTGACCATCGATTACTCTCACTTTTTCGAAGGCGTGCTTGAGGGTTTCGTCCCGCGACTGCTCCAATGGGAAGTCCCCCTCAGGGAGGGAAGTCCCCCACCCCCTCGACATTCTGACGTGGAGCTGTCGAGGACTGCCCAGGCTCCGCCTCGCACATCTCACATCTTCCTATTTTAGTGCAGGACCCATCCACGCAAATCCCCTTTAATACAGTTCTAAAATCCGGCCAATCAGTCCCCAAAATCAGCGGATGGGTGAGGCAGGAACTAACCGCGGCCTCCACTCTATGTTTTTTCCCTGGAATTTGATCACCAGGGTCACCATAGGATACTTGTGAATATCCCCATGCACACACTTCACCCTCACCAGTTTAACTGTGACCAAAGCCTCGGGTTGAACCAAGCATTGGTGGATGGTGGTTTGATTACAACCTGTATCCACCAATGCTTGGTGAGTACACCCCTTGACACTTACCGTATCCGGTATGATCCGCCATACGTCTGCCACTCCGCCGTCCTTCTTGGCAGACGTTGTACTATTATTCGTCCCGGATTTCGGCACCAGTGTAAAGACTCCACAAATGACAGCGGACAACAGGCTCCTTTAACTCAAGGGAGTGGTCTTTTATTTGCACTTTCACACTACATGACAGCTTCACTATAACACATACGGTTTCAGCTTCACAAAATAATGCCTCGTGTTCACACAACTCTCTCTGATCCAGACTCTCTCTTGATCTGCTGGCTATGTCACTCTTTTATGCCGTTCTCCCCGTGTTCACTGTAATCACAAACAGGTGTTAGGCATAATTTAGCTTGGGTGTAAGCACCCTTACCGCTCTTTCTCTCTCCAGGCGGACACTTGACCACGCCCTCGCTGCCACAGTAAAGTTAATGTTATTAAAATGAGTTGTATTCCAAAATTCAACTACCTGCTACAATTTCTCCTGGTAGATGTCCCCTCTCTGATTTAAAGCAATTTGATAGCATAGCATAGACCTTAATTTGGAATGGTAAGCATCCCAAATTGCATTTAAAAAAGTTACATAGGCCAATTGACAATGGTGGGCTAGGACTACCCAAGATTTGTATTATTATTATGCATTCTGTCTCAGACATTTGGCTTATTAGTTGCTTCCACCTGAGCCCCTCCCTGGTTTTGTATTGAACAGGAGATTCTTGCACCTATTTTCCATTGCAAAGCCTTTCTATCAAACTAACCAGAGAAGTTAAGTTACACCCGCTATCTCGCATTTGCACTCGGTATGGACAAAAGTGTCCAGAGTGTTTGAATCGGACATTTATTTGAATGCTGCCTCGAGCATATGGCTAAACCCAAATTGATGTATTGATAAGTTTCCCTTCTGCTGATCAGAGTGGATTGTAAGGGGGGTTACTACACTCAGTGGCCTATATGAGAGTTTAGTGTTGAGATCTTTTGATAATTTGGTTCAACATTTTGGGATTCCCAGATCAGTTTTAGGTATTTACAGTTGCGCCACCTGTTCTGTACTATTTTTGGGAGTAGCATAAACCACCCCTAAAGCGGCAGACACTCTGGGAGTGGTATTTACTGCATTTGGAAAAGGTCACGAGGCATCAGTGTATTGCTCTCTGCTAGTTCAGAGTCTGGGGGATGGAGCTTTAACCTCTATCAAGAGATTATGGGAGAAAGATTTTAATTTGTTATTGGAGGATGGAGTGTGGGCTAGGATTCTAAAAAACATGAAGTCAAGTATCTGGAGATGCAAGGGTGCGACTTATACAATTGAAGATTCTATATAGATTCTATTGGACTATACTGCACTATATAGGCTTGGTCTTAAAGACACACCCACCTGCTGGCATCACCAATCGGAGGATGGAGACACGGCCCATGTTTTTTGGTGGTGTGCTGAGATCCAGGAATTTTGGTCGAAGGTACAGAGTTTTTGTGTGTAATGTGTTGGGCATTCGGATTACTCTTGTGTTTTGAGTGATGGGGCGGTCATCGACGTAGGAGGCAAATACAAAGAAATATGTGTGTGTGTGTATATGTATATGTATATATATATATATTTTTTTTTATTCTGTGTGTGTGTGTGTGTGTGTGTGTGTGTGTACTTATTTAAGACCACCGGGATGTTCGTTTGGGGTGGTGATGGGGTTATTGATTGGGGAGGGGTGGTAGTGGGAGATAAATGTTGATTCATTGTATAAATATTTTAGTTTTTTCTTTGTCTTTGTGGAATCAATAAAAATGTTAATCATAAAAAAGATGCATGACTGATTAATAAAGATGCAGATCTGATCAATAAAAAATATTCAGTACAGCTTAAAGGGATAGTTCACCCAATAATGAAAATTCTCTCAACATTTACTCACACTGATGCCATCCCAGATGTGTATGACTTTCAACACAACTGTTGGCTGAACACAAACAAAGATTTTTAGAAGAATATATCAAATCTGTTGGTCCTTACTATGCAAGTGAATGGGTATCAGACCTTTGTAGCTCCAAAAATCACAAAGAAAACATAGAAGGAATCCATGAGACCAGTGTTTAAATCCATATCTTCAGAAGCTATATAATAGGGGTGGGTGAGATTTGGAGTAAAAGAGGAATTAAATATTGTTCTGTTTCTCACCCACACTTATTATATTGCTTTTGAAGATATGGATTTTACAAGGGCTTAAAGAAGGAGACTGAATCTAATAGCAGATGCAAGTAATAGTGATTTATTGTAGACTTCAGGAAAACAAAACACAGATAGAGATACTTGAACTGCTGGTGGCCTCACGGAAATGAATCTGTTCCAACTAGGGAGAACAGTCACAGCCTTTGGGCAAACTAGGCTCGAGCGTGTATTGTAGCGAGAAATGTTCTGGAGCCAGCCACTTCCTGGGGTCTGAGGAGAGAGGAGGATTGCACACCCTGAGCTGGTACACACAAACATGCAGAAGGGGAAGTATGTTTATTTATTCAAAATACAATGGTTCATCCACAGGGACAACAGAGATTGGCGCCAGAAAATGTAATACAAGATAAACTGAATTATCCATAGAAAAGTTGCTAAACTAGAACTGTGAGAGTGGAGAAATTGCTCAAAACTAACACTAGTAGCAAAGGGCAGAGTAGTCTGAGAAATAATTAAAGAAAACCCAGTGAAGAGGTGAGTAAAAGGAGGGAAATAAATACAGGAGTAACAGGCGACAATACTCGGACAAACGAGCCAGTGCACTGATTAATAGAATTGCAACACATGTGCACCAACATGTGACAACTATCAAACAGAAGGTAAACAGACCAGTCTGTGTTTGTGGCGAGCTGTCAAACACAGACACAAACAAAAGCACTGCAAACAATGAAGCAGGTCAGTCCAGAACCCCAACAGATTTAAACACTGGAGTCATATGGATTACGTTTATGTTTCGTTAATGAGCTACAAAGGTCTGAGTCACTTGTATTGTTAGGTCCAACAGACCTGAGATGTTCTTCTAAACATATGTCGTAATAAATGCCTTACTTGACCCCTGTAGCTTCCTTTCCTTAATTTTAATATTTGTCCTTTGAAATGAATGCAGACTATTTTGTTTTTTCATTTTAGAGCTGATGGATGCGATGGAGGAAAGTCCCCAACTGAATGAAGTGGATGAGAAACCCCATCGGGATCAGACACCTTATAGTTTCAAAATGGAACAAAAGTCTTTTAATGACTCACAGACTGAAAGTAATTTTTCACAAAAAAGAGCTCGAAGAACAAGAGCCAAAAAATCTTTCTCCTGCCATCAGTGTGGGAATACATTTACACGTAAAGGAAGTCTTCATAATCACATGAGAATTCACACTGGCGAGAAGCCTTTCACATGCCAACAGTGTGGGAAGAGTTTCAGACTGGCACATAGTCTCAAAAGCCATTTGTCATTTCACTCTGGAGAAAAGTCATATAGCTGTGATCAGTGTGGCAAAACATTTTCTTCAAGATCAGTCTTAAGAACACACCTGAAAAGTCATGCAAATGAGAAGCCTTACTTGTGTTCTCTTTGTGGAAAGAGTTTTTCATATCTGCACAGTTTAAAAGACCATCAGAGAAAACACACTGGTGTGAGAGATCATGTGTGCTCTGAATGTGGGAAAGCCTTTCACAAAGTTTACGACTTGGAACGCCACAAAAGAATCCATACTGTACAAAAACCTTACAAGTGTTCATTTTGTGAAAAGAGTTTCACTATTTCAGAAAACCTGAAAAAACATGAGAGGGTGCATACTGGAGAGAAGCCGTACCACTGCACCTCATGTGGGAAGAGTTTCACTAGTTCAGGAAACCTGACAAAACATGATAGAATGCATACTGGAGAGAAACCATACCACTGCAATTTATGTGGAAAGAGTTTCACTAGTTCAGGAAGTCTGAAAAAACATGAGGTGGTGCATACTGGAGAGAAGCCGTACCACTGCACTTCATGTGGGAAGAGTTTCATTAGGTTAGGAAACCTGAAAGCACACATGATAATACATACAAGAGAGAGGCCGTACCACTGCACTTCATGTGGAAAGAGTTTCTTTAGGTCAGGAAACCTGAAAGAACATGAGAGATTGCATTCTGGAAAGAGGCCTTACCAATGCACTTCATGTGGGAAGAGTTTCTTTACGTCAGGAAACTTGAAAGAACATGAGCGAGTACATACTGGAGAGAAGCCATACCACTGCAAATCATGTAAGAAGAGTTTCAGCCACTCAAGCTCTCTACTGACTCATAGAAAAAATAATTGTTCAGGGTTGTCACAGTGAGCAAAGTTCATCTTTATTTGCCTGACAAATGTATGAAATTTAGAAGGAAAAAAGCAAGATATAATTTCTCCTTAAAGAACAATCATGTGTGAACTGATCACAATGTGTCTACGATGTGAAGGGGCTTGTAGGGCACTCATTGAAATACTTGGAAATTCTAAATTTCAACCATAGAGTGTTATTGGAGGATATTATAAGACTTCTAAACATTTGTGAGTAAATAGTTTTTTAGGTTGGAAATCAAGGGCAATGAAGTTACCATATCCTCACCAGTCTAGGGTAATTTTTTTCCCCTAAAAAGTGTATATATAAAAATATAATAAAAACACATAAACTTGTTACAAACATAAAACTATTTATTTAGGAACATTTGTAATTATTATTAGGAACATTTTAAATTATTATTAGAACATTTTTTTTTGTCAAGTCCAGCGAATTAGGCTTCGTGGTACTTAATGAAGCAGTTGCGGCCAGCATTGAGTCACAGATGGACCTTGCAGACCCTGCAGACCACGTTTTTGCAGGTCTGGCGGTTAATGTAGACAGGGGCGTGGAACAGGGACATGTCAAACCGCACATAACTATCTGGATTGTAGCTGCGGTGTCCCTGGACAGGTGTGGGGATGTCAGCAGAAGTGCTGAGGCTGCCTGGAGATGCTGAGCTCCTTCGGGGATGTGATGTGACTGACCTAGCTTCCCTGAACACCTGGATTCTAAATTTTTTAAAGACAGGCCATCCAGAAGGCCAATAGCCTTGCAGTCCCGCATGTAGAAAACCCAGGCATTCGTGAGGCTGACATCCACAGAGTAGGCAAACATGCGCATGTACCACCTCTTTGATTTCATGGGGGTGCGGTAGAGATGGACCAGCATGTCACTCTTGTCAATGCCCCCCATGTTGGCATTGTAGCTTTTGATGACAGCAGGGCAGCTTACTTGTTCCTTCCTCTTGGTTTCACTGCAGTACCTGTAGACTGAGGAAATGGGCTCTGCCCCCATGTCTGTTGACAGCAGAGTGACGATCCTATTGTCCTTCCACCTGAGGGCCAGGATCCCATTGTCACTGGTGACGTAGTCATACGTACCACGAGGGACAGCCTTATTCTCCTTATTCTCCATCCTTGATGATTTTGAGTGGAGGCTTGCCTATTCTGTTGTCCCTGGCTGTCCCTGTGTACCTGCAGTTCTTGTCCTTGAGGTACCGCACTATCTCCAGGCTGGTGAAGAAGTTGTCCGCAAAGATGGCTGTGGTGGTGGAGGAGGACATGGTGCTGGCTTGGACAGAGACTATCTGGCTGTTGACACCCATGGCTGTTTGTTCAGGTGTCAGGGGAACACCGTGGGCCTTCAGCGTATTCTACCCTTGATACAGCACCATGTCATGGATGAAGCCATCCTCAGAAGCCCTAGCAAACAACTTGAATCCCCATTTGTCCGGCTTGTTCTTGATGTACTGCCTCAGGTTCCCAGCTGTCTTGCCTTTGTAGGCAACCATGACCTCATCCACAGGCTGCTTGGGGGTCTGTGGCTCACTCCTGAAGGCAGCATTCAGATGACTGAACAGTGGTCGCACCTTGAAGAATCGGTCGATGGTGCCAGTGATCTGGGTGTTGTCGTTGAAGTGGACAAGCCTCTTCATCAGCCTGAACCTCTTCAATGACATGAGGTTTGCGACTTGAGTGACCCTGGTCTCCATTGCCCAGTAGTCTTCAATGGCAGGCAGCTCAGCAATCCCCATGTAGATCAGGATAGCCACAAAGTTCATCATCTCGTCTTCAGTGGTGGTGAAGGTGGTGTTGATGTTCTTCTGGGTTGCATACAAGTTGGTCTGGTATGTTATGTGCTTGATGACTTGGGGGCTGAAGTACCTGCTGAAGTACTGAAATGGAGTCTCAATGAAGTCTGGGGGACAGTGCTGGTACTCAGGCAGGGCAGGGTTGTCCAGGTCAGCCTTCCTTCAGGTGGTTAGCCTGGCTGCTGGCCTCCCCTTCTTAGTTGGCCTCTTTGCTTGTGGTGCTGGCTCTTCATCATCGTCGTCATCATCATCTTCAAGCACCGCCAATGCAGGCTGCACACACTTCGTCTTGGCAGAGGGGCCTATATCACTCTAGCCTGGAGTGTCTAGGTTGTGGGTGGGTGGGACGGAAGTCAGGGTCTGCCACATCATCATCTTCCTCCTCAGAGCCCTCATCATCACTGATGCTGGGGTGGGCTGGCACAACAGTCTCTCTTTTGCCATAAAAGAGCTGCGTAGATAGCTGCAAAGAAAAGAGAGTACATTTTTGAGTCAATATCAAGCCCAGTTTGAGTTATTTGTTAAGTAGCAGTGAAGTGCAGATCTACTGAAATATAAATAAGAAGAAAAATAGCATTATACGTACTGGTGGTATTACTTATTTTAGCAGTAATAAGTCTCACAGTAAAAATAAACACCAGTACATGGCATTTAACTATGATAAAAACTGTTTCAAGGGCATAAAACTGACACATAAAGTGTAAATGTATAATAAGAAGTGCAAAATAGCATTATAAGTATTAAAAACTGTTATAAGGTCATAAAACTGACCAAAACCACACATATTTCAATATCTATGGCTTGAAAATGTCTATAAATGTGTTACGTTTCCCACTGGATCACTGTATAATGTTATTCAAACCTGTGATAACATCCAGTGCCTAGTATGGCTTTCTATACG